>NC_056749.1:444027603-444257603 GCF_019279795.1 Protopterus annectens | reverse complement strand
ACCCTGCATCCAGATGAATGCAGTTACCTCTATCCATGATTTCATAATACCCCATCAGCATGAAGTACCCCCAGATACAGAAGCAAAGGGCAGAATCTACTTATTTGAACCTTTCATGCTCAGAAGAGTGACTTAGAATGATTTTAGTTCATACAAAGCACAGAATTAAAATTAAGCCAGTGCTTCATACTGTGCGGTAGGGAAAACAACAAAACTGGGACTCACAGACTGAGAATATATAGTGGCTGAGAGAGTCAGCCAGATCAGTCATGGCAAATAATCTGAAGAGGATTACATGTAATGGCTCTAACCTCTTCACTCAGAAATTAAAGATGGAGTCCAGCATAGTTAGGACAAAGGCTTATAATCAGAAATAAATTTTATATAATGGTTATATGCAGTTAGAAAGAAGATAGAATAAGTGTTTTTTATTAACATATATTTTCTAAAGAGCTAGAATTCTGTAACTGCAATCTGTAACATTATTTTGTGAGAGTATAGATCTCAACTTTGCCATGAAAAAAATAGGTTCATTCCTAAGAAAACTGGAAATTTTTAAAGCAAAATTAGAGAAATCTGAGAGGACTGATTTTGGTTTATTTTAGGATATCTCAGACTGATAGTGACTGCAATGGTATACCAGTTCAAGCCTGTCCTCTTCAATGGTCCATCACCTCCAACTCTGGTCCAGTCTTTGTCCAGTTCTCTTAGGTCCACTGACATCCATTCAATTTTATTAGAGTTGAAGTGGAAAATGGTGGAAAAGAACTGCTGCTGACTGGTTCACAGCTACAGCCACTGTAATAATATAATAATGGACAGATAACTTGGCACTGGAAGTAGCTAAAGCTCCATAAATGGAAACATAACTGACATTGCACCTGCATTGGGAAAATGTTATGCTGAGTATATATGCATGTACAGATAAGGACAGCTTTTCCTCTGGATTGCAGTGGTAACAGCCTGAATCCCTGCTATTTCATAAGACAGAGCAATTCCCTCTCATTCCATTGTCCACCTAAATGTTGAAATTTAGAAAACTTAAGAACTAAGTCAGTGAAGAAGTTTTAAAGTCATCTAGAAATGTAGCCACATGAAGGCAGGTGATCCTTCTTCTACCGTTAGATATCCAGTCAATCCCAAAGAAGACGGACGGATCCAAAGTCTTCAAACTGGACTGCAGTTACTATCAAACTCAGACCAGTTCTTGGTCACAAGTGGTTTTATATACTGTTTTTAAAAGGTCAACTACAACTGCCGGCTTGTTCTCAGTTGTCCAGGTATTACTTAATACTGCCCAATACAGAAGAAGGAGGAAGAGGTTCAGGACCCCAAATGACATGTCACCATTTGGTATCAATGGATGCCCTGTGTATGAATACAAGACAAGTGGACCTTTTTAACTGTGCAGATTTCACTGAAGGGAACTTAGAAGTCTTCATCAGTTTGAATAACTTAAGTTAGTTTTGATGTCACCTAGGATAAACCCCCTTCTCTATCTCCTCACCATGCCAACTTGCCTACAGATATCACAGGCTTGATAGGGCGAAGCAGGACAGTTACGGAGAAGGAACCATTCTAACCAGAAGTGGGAGTAGTTGTGGTGCATAAGTGAGAACAAACCTCTACAATTTAACTGTATGAAGGACATCTGCAGTCAAAATGGGAGCAACCTAGGAGTATTAAAATGGCCTACTACAACAGCTCATGATAAAAACTTGAGACACACCTACTCAATGCCACTTGCTCAAAAAAGCAAATGCTCAAACTCCCACTAGCCCATTCTCCCACTTCTACATAACTATCCCCACAACTGACCCAATACAACTGCATAGGCTTACCCTGACCTAACTCTGAAACTGTTATTTCCCAAACTGAGTCCTCCCTTACACTAAACCTCTATTCTCAGTCCGTACCTGTATCCAGTCACTACTTAAGCATAAAACTCCACCCCAAACCTAAATTACCTGATCATGCACTAAGCCTAAAACCCTGTTCCTGATCCCTAAACTTAAAAATCCTTCCTGCTTCCTAAGCCTGAATTCCCCCTCCTGTGCCCTTCCCATGTTTTTTTTTGCCTGAGGTCATATTTGAGCTTGAATGTGAGCAGCAGATTATCTGAGCTACAAGGTGCTGAAGTTCCTAGCTTCAAGATAGTGCTTTTTGGGACATGTGAAGGGGCTGTAAGCTAGAAAAGTAATTAATCTAAACTATATCTTAGTGACTACACAGGGTAATATATTCAGGAGCATTATGCACTGAACGCTGAAATTAACATAATATGGTTTGTATGCTTTGAGGTAGACATCAGATCATCTTTTCTCAATTAACATTTTTAAAGGTTTCATTGAAAGCAAGAACACAAATAGAGTTTAGCTGCACAACCTGAGCTAGACCTTTGGTGTAGTTAGGACATCAGTGATTGTAAATGGAAGATCAAAGAGGAGGACAACAGCAGAAACAACATACTGGCTGTAAAAATTCAGCATGATCAAGCTCACTCCCAGATAATTACAACAAGGAAGAGATCAAGGACAGATCTTTCAAGCTTAGGTATCAGACAGAGCCATAATCTGGTAAGGAAAATACCCTCCAGGGCAACACTTGAAGAGGACAGCTGAGTGCCAGCAGAGGCAACTTCAAAAGCATTATGGCCACTCTTGTGACACTTATAGTAGCAATACTGAAACCAGACAAATGGCAAAAATCTTCAAAAAGTACACTGTTGACAGAGGCACCTTCAGACGTTATGTTTTGTCAGTCTACAATGGCATACTCAAAAGAACGGTATTGAAACCAGACATGCAAGTATCAAAGACTGCCAGTTCAAAACAAAATGAAAAAATGAAATGACCAAAAATAATAAATAAGTCATAAAACCAAATATCAGTCAAGCCAGTATAACAACCATAAGACTATGAGATAAGACTCCCATAAAAGCTAGTATTAAAACAACAGATGACTAGTCAGAGTCATGACTGTGATTTGCTACCAAAAGCAAAGTAGCCAAATATAAGTCTGAAAACATACTGTACTTGAAAATGTGCAGGGTGATGTGTGATGCCATTTTTGCTATAAAGGACTCTACTATTTTGCCAGTGCATAAGGATTGCATAACCTCCTGCTTACCTGCAGGCCTAAGAATGAAATAATGCGAGTATAAAACAATACAGAGCAAGGGAGATAACCATAATGGAACAGTAAATGGAAGAACCGCATCAGGAAGTTGGGTTTGCTAAGGTACCAACTGAATTCCTTTGTATATCACTCTAAGAATTTAATCCCTAAGGTCTTGCTTTTAGTGTGCCTAGTCTCATTATATTACCTAAAATTATAACCCTTAAACCACAACCTTTAGAGGGAACCCTGCCAGTTCCAAATGTAGTTTGCCAAATATATTCTTAGGATTTCTGAGAAAGAAACTGAAAGTCCTGGCAGGAAAAATTTTAAAATGCATGTGAGGAAAAGCTATGCAAATGTCTGTGTTTTATGCTGGATACACACCGGTGGAAATTTTTCATCACAAAATCAGCTGAGGATTAGTGATTACCTGTCATGCCTACATTATCATTATAACCCAATAATGGAGGGTATTCTGAAGATAAGCAAAAACATTCCTTAAAAAGACATTATTCTCAAACTCAACAGAGATGGGTAGGAAAATATAAACAGGAGTAAGTGGGCCTGTTATCTGGGTTTGATAGTGTAATACATACATGTTTAAAATGTTTTCAAAATGATGGGTCTCTTTGCTAGTCTTTGTTCTCGATTAGACAGCTACATGAAAATAATAAAAACAGTGCTGCAGAGGAAGGTTTTCTGACAAAAAACATTATTCAAACTCTAATATGTGTTAGCAGTTATCAAACAATGGTGACAGCAGTTATTAATCCAGTTCCTTTTTTTGCATATAAAGATGCCGAGAGATAACATAACTCATTTATATTGTCAAAGCTAACTGATTATTTGCCAGTAATTGTTTCAGTAATAATGCTAACAGTGATAAATCTGTTGAGTCACATACTACCCTCAGTAATGGAATTATAACAGAATATCATATGCATTATTACAACTGCATAATTCACACAAGTTTCAAATGTGTTATAGTATGGGATAGAGACAGGTTTCACACTGTGATGAATTCACTATAGGATTAGTTTTATAATGTTTTTTGTCTGACTCAAATTTTTGTATTGCAAAGGCACACATTCATCTGATCGGATCTCATCTTAACAACTGGCATTATGAAGTTCAAAGATTACTAGGCTTGGAGTCCAGGGGACCACTGAGGAGCCTAACCCAAATTCTCAGTTGCCTCAAGCACTGTCTGGTTAAGTGAATTGCTCAAGTTCACACAGCAGGCAAATGAGGGCTGACAGAATCAAGCAATGTACCACAGGAACGACAGCTCACCACCAGAATTACTATGCATTTTTTAACCAGAATATTTAAAAAAATGTGATTCACAAAAACACATCTAGAAAAACACTCAGAGCAAAAATTGTTAGTTACAAATATAAAAATAAATCAGAAACAATGACTATACATAAAGTGAAATAAACATATATAAATATATAGATCTATATGAATTATGATTATTTGTTCCCAGATATAAATGCAAGTCAAAACCAAAAGAAATAAAACATTATATATATGTATATAAGTATTCAGATTATATAAAAATCATATAAGCAAGTAATTAAACAAAGATGATAAATTATTTGAATATAGTTTATGTTTACTGTTTTCCAACAAAAATGTCGACTTAGGGCACCATGAAATCATTAGAAATTACAATCAGAGAGCATATAAATCACTGGATTTAGACTATTTTCTTTTTTTTTCCAAAAACATTTTTATTTTGTTTTCATTGTAAACATACACACATGTACCTAAAACAAATACAATAAAACAATAACAAAACTATTTACATTCATCAATGATAAACAATCATTTTATCCATGAGAAGTTATCAGTATTTGTTCAAAAGGTTTTCCAATTTTTACAGTGCTATCTTTTTGTGAGTAATAACAAATGGTTTGCAGTCCTTTTTTTACAAACAACTTTTGCTAAATTAATAAATTCTTTAAACATCAAATCTTGTTTACTTTTCCAGTAAAGTAAAGTAATACCTTTTCTGGAAATTGCAAGAATTGACCAGAGTAACTGAATATGATATTTTGGTATTACATTAGTTATAGGAACACTGAATAGGATTAGTGAGTTAGAAATATGACAGTTATCAGACCATAAAGCCTTTACAAAATATGAATGAACATGTGAACCCAGTTGGCCTCTAGTAATTCATCACATTTCCAACATTTACTTTCACTGTTTTTGAGTATAAGAGTATAAGACTTATTTTATGTGGAGTATAGAAACTCCTATTCAAAATTTTCCATGTTTACAATCTCCAATATAATGAAGAAGAGGTACCATACATAGATTTCAGTAACAGTTTTTTGTATTCATCAGATATTTGTTTTCCATTAATCTTTACATAGTAATCCCAAAAACCTGAGTCAAACTTTATAGTCTTCTCTTAGTATCTTATAGATAGGTGAGATACTCCATTTTTGATCATCTGTCTTTTCAAGACACATAATAAACATCTAGATCAAACTAGGTATAGATTCAGTTTCTAGGTTGATTGATACTCTCACATTGTTTTCTATAAACTGCTGTAATGAGTGTATAAACAACCAACTGTCTTGATTATTATCAAAACTACATAGAAAATAGTTTAGTGGTATAATACTCTTATCTTCAATAAACTGATGCCAGAATATCAAGTTATTTTCCTTTAATTTTTGCATCACAATGATGTTGAAAGAATCTAGGCAATCAGGGGAGTATGCTATAGTGAATATAGGAAATAGGAATTGTTTAATGTTGTAATTACAATGATATTTTTAAAGTTATTAAATATGATTAATGCCATAAGAAAATGATTAAACTTGGTTGACAATCCTCTTGTCCCCTCATTCAGAGGTCTTCCCAAAATTCATAAAGGGCTAGAGAACCCTTCTTTAAGACCAATTGTATCCAGTAGGGGATGGCTCACTGAGCCGATCTCCATTTATTTGGACAAGATGTTGAAACCTGTTGTTTCTAAAGTCAAGCAAATATTAAGGGACACTACACATTTTTTAGAAAATCTAGCTTGTCATCACAACTCTACCTCCTTTGACTCTGAGGACATACTCGTCACTCTTGACGTAAAATCTTTGTTCACTTCGATACCAAACACCACTGGGATGGATTATATTAGAAATTTGTTAGTGAACAATACATTTCCCAGTCATATCATTACTAGATGGATGTCCCTTTTAGAGCTTGTTCTTCAATACAATGTTTTGCTGTATGACAGTAGGTACTACCTTCAAACCAAAGGTGTATGTGCCAATGCCTATGCTAACTTGGTATTGCACACATGGGAGGCTACCCATGTTTTCAATGACAACAATATGTTCTTGACTCAACTCAAATACTACAATAGATTTGTACAGCTATTTGATTTTGTGTCCTATCTGAACTTCAGTTTGATTGCAGTCATTCTGTTAATGAGATTGCATTCCTAGATGTCAAGATCGTCAAGACTTTTAAAGGCCTTGAAACTGAATTGTACAGGAAGGAGTGCTGGAGGAACAATATCAGCATGCACCCCAGACACGTTCATGACAACATAGTAACCAATCAGGTCATGTGACATTCAGAAGAAGGAGATTGCTAGTAATTTTTACACAGAGGTTATGATCGCAATAAAGTTCATAACAACATACAAACAGGAGACCGCCTCAGAGCTACCAAAGAACCTGATAGAACAAAACATTTTACTAACAGGATTGTTTTACCATATACTAACAAGAATAGCCATGTTTTACAAGTTCTTAATAATAATTGGAAATTGCTAATGTTGGATGAAAACATTAGGAGTCTAGTAGACAGCAAACCACATGTAGCTTATAGGAACATGCTCTCCCTCAATAGATTACTGTGTTATGATAAAGAACCAATAGTCACTAGAGCTCTGAACAAGAATGGCACATATCCTTGCCACTCTTGCAATCAATGTAAATTCATTGCTGTCTCTGACTGTTTTGTCCACCCTGCTACAGGACGTAAATATGTGTCTAAGTTTTATGCTGATTGTAGATCTTCTAACTTGGTCTATGTGGCAGTGTGTCAATCCTGTAGTTCGTTCTATGTTGGAATTATGCCATTGAGAAGGCCAATACAAACAATGCTTCACACCCTGGACCATGGTTCCTCACATTGTTTTAGGTTCAGGGTTTTGGAGTTAGTACACAAAGGAGGTAGATTAGGTAACATCAGGAAGAAGAGAGGAAGGGAAATGGATTCTAAAGCTACAAGCTCATAGGTTTGGACTCAATGACAGATTTACACTCAAGCCTTTTCTTTCTAGCAGACCCCTCAAGCATTGACTTCATGGGTAATTAACACATTATTTGTTCTTAATTGATTTTAATTCAATATCCTGTTTCTTTAATTATTTTCATGATCTGATTTGTCTGTTTGAATTTGAATTTGTTTATAAGGGTTATCTTTTACTGCATTTGATGTCTGATCCACTGCAGTTCGTTTCTATGGTTTTTACTAATAAACCTTGGATTTTATCGACTTGAGAGTGTGACTTTATTCACTTGTTGTTCAGCTACTTGGACAGAGTTCTGTCCTCACAGCACATGGTGCACACCTCGGACTTTACTGCATTTGTGTCTTTCTTCTTCCATTGAGGGTGCTTTACCTGGCAAACCATTGTTTTTTTGTGTAAACTTCTTTTTAAATAAACAAAATTCACATAAAAGCCAATGAACTATACTTATTCCGTATTGTTCCTTAAAAAATTGATTTTCTATAGTTCTGACATCAGTTATATGAATCTCATGTATTATTTTCCAGCCAGATATATAGGTAGATGAGATCCAATGTAATACTACATTAATTATAGCTGATCTGGAATAAAGATCTAAGCTAGGGAATGCTAATATCATATATGGATTTTGTTTTTTAAATCTTCTATCATCTGATAAAGTTACAGTATACTGATCATGTCAGAAAATTAAAAAAAAAAGTTTAATGCAAGATGTCCAGATAAATAATCACATGTCTACTAGTTGTAACAAATGGGTATAAATGAAGATAATGAATGTCTTTTCAGTGAACATCTTTTTGAACAGGGTCTATATTATATGAACAAAAGTTCATATAATCGAACGTTCAGTGAGCAAAAATCCAGAAGATCGAAAACAATATTGTGGGGGGTTGTGTCCCCCACACCCCCCACTAAATATATATTCCAACTCCGAGGTTACACTACAGTGAGGAAAGGGCAAAAACTCCAATCTTCATTGTACTGCGATCCCACAACATGCAACCCTATGTCCGGGATTTTCGCTCATTAGAGCGTTCGCTTATATGAACTTTTGTTCATATAATATAGACCCTTTTGAACATCATGCTGTAGGATTCCTCCAGCAAGTGGAGGCAGTCAGGCTTATCATCCTCAGCATACGTCTAGCGTACACTATCACGTATTTAGTACACGTTTTGAAATGACGCTGCTGAAGTATCTAATACACAAATGCTGATTCTTTAAAAATCAGGGACAAACATATCATGCTATACACATTGTACAATGAAATTGCCTGCATATAGTTCAAAGGGTTTTGCTTAATTGGTGTATCATGTGATTTGAGATGTATGTATAAGAAGGGGGAATGATTTTAATTAATTTGTAAAGACATCTGAAGAAATGGGGTTTACCTACGAAAGCGCTTGTGTTTCATTAAACATTTTGATACTGGAACCTGAAGCCATCTTTGAGCCCTGCTGTTTCATTTGGTCTGTTTACAAATGGCAAGATATATTAAAAATAGATACCCCAGCTGATATGTGTGTGTGTGTGTGTGTGTGTGTGTGTGTGTGTGTGTGTGTGTGTGTGTGTGTGTGTGTGTGTGTGTGTGTGTGTGTCTAGGGGGGGTTATATATCCTCACTGCAGTGTGCTTTGCCCCCTGAACCCTCATACATAATATTCCATTTTCTAAAGATGCATACTTAAAAATCTGTTGTAGAAATATTCAGCAAAATGATCCACTTATTAAAATTCATTCTGATACTGTATCTTAAATTCTTAATCTACATTATATAAAAGCAAATCTGTGATCTGAAACAAAATATGACTGTGAATGAAAACACTATCATCATTCATTTATTCTTTAAAGGAATCAAATAAAATAATCACATGCTAAATTTTAGAAAGAAATAGAAGAACTGCATCAGTGTTCTGCTAGAAATAATGTGATGACATTCACTGTTAACTGTATACTGCCATATACCTTGTAATACTGGATTCTAAGATTTGTAAAATAAGGAAACCTCCAAGTATGATTACATTATTTTTCTGTATTCCATTGTAGGTTGTCTACAAAGCATGGCTTTGCTCAGAATACTTCAATGTGACCCAGCAACAGTGCCATCGACGAATGCCCTGCAAGCAATATTGTCAAGAGGTGCAAACCAGGTGTCCTTTCCTTCTGCCTGATAATGATGATGTAATCTATGGAGGATTACCTGGTTTCATTTGTACAGGTAACTTTGAGGTACACTTGAAAATAACCACTGGCAAGCAAGTTATTTAACACAACAAAAGATTTGTTTTTAACAGAAGTCATTATAAACTGGTACTCATGTAATGCTTTGCTTTTATCCCAACAAATATTTTTTGCTTAAATTCCCCACAGAAAATGATAGAATGAATTATACACTAATGATCACTGCTTGGCAATCAGTGATAATTTGCTTTAGTCATTTGTAAATCATATATTAGCCAGTGCTTTGTTACTGTGGGTCAGTTTGACAAGAAGTGAGCAAACCGTGCATTATTCAGTCTAGCAGTAATTGTTACATAAATATATTCAAATAGTTATGTATATATTCTAGACCTTTAGAACAGTTCTAGTGTGTAACAGATCTTTTTGCAGGAGCAGGGTGTTTCTGATAATATCAGAAAAAGGAGACATCACTATAATGTGCTGTGCATATTCTCTGATGTTTTGGTGCATTACATCAGCTGTATATAGTCTCTACCACTGATACATAGCCAAGGAATGGATTGTTTCAGACAGGTAACAAGTTAATTTACTTTATCAGAACTGCATCATGTGAAAGTGCTTTTATGATTTTCATATCTTTCTGTTCGTGTCTTATGGCAGCATGCTTGAATTAACTACGTGTCAGCTCAATGGCTATTTTTAGAGACTGTGTATAATAATATCAACTATAGATTTACACAGCTCCCAAAATATGAATCTTGGCTTTTAGGATGTCACCATACACGTTAGATATACTTTGTAATTCTTGACCTTCTCCAACATTTGTATCAATTATCAGTCTTGGATATACTTGACTGTATATCCATTCTAGCCTGGGATTAGGATTAGCTCTTCATTAAAAGATTTGAGGTATCAGCCTGTTGACTGCCAGCTTATGCTCACGGCTACTCACCATAGGCAATTCAAGTCCCCCTTATGCCAATTGTATTATACTTGAAGGAAACATAGTTTGGGATAGCTGAGCGAGAAGAAGAGACCCAGAAAAATGTAAACGAAAAGGACACTAATAATGCAATTATCTGCATAAGAAAATGGATATACTTTGGATTCAGCAAAATAAACCTACAGGTCAAAGAAATAACTTTCAGAGTACTGTATCCTGCCTGGAGGATGAAAAAGAAAAGCCAAAAAATATTTGCTGAATGAAAGAAAGCTGAATACATGAAATTAACAGACAGTCCCACTTCCTCATCTGAAAGTGATGTTATTATTTTTTGTTTATTTATTTAATATATTTATTATAAATGTATTCATTGATTTATTTATTTTTATGGTTTCTCACTTTGTGATTCCCCTGACTTGAAGTTTTGAAAAATCTCTACAGCCAATCACTACAGAAGTGAAGGATAACCAAGTCATTCATTTTTATGTTTTTATTGTTTTTATGAATAAGTGTTAGAACTCAAGTCCAAACTGGTAGTAAACAAACATGGCTCTCTTAATATTAAATAAAAGACAAAACTTTTATTCAGGTGCAAACTAATGAGCGCTTTCGTGCCTCCTGGCACTTCTTCAGACAATACAAACACTGCAAAAATCTCAATAAAAAGGGGTTACCTCACCCACATTACAGGAATGCTTGCTACAGTGCTTAAGAGAAAACCTTTTTTCTTTTTTGCTTCATCACAATGGGTGATGGGTGCATAGGAAATGTTGCCCCTCCTTAGTAGAGAAGTGATTAGTGCAATATCAGAGACCGAATCTTTTTTTCACTCCTAAAGTTGAATGGTGCCATATCACGCAGCTATATAAGGCAGCTGCATCCCTGCACACAAAGATATATTTGTATAGGCAGGCATAGTGGCCCACTGAGTAACACTGTTGCCTCACCTACTGTGCAGAGCCTACCTGTCCTACCTGTGTGTGTGTATATGTGTGTGGGGGGGTCTCCTAGTTCTTCACATTCCTCACACATCTAAAAATCATTAAGTAGGTGAACTGATGACAATGACTTGTATGTAGGCATATATGATATTTTAGAAAGGCCTGCAATCTACTTTTCTAGTAAACTATGGACGATGGAGGCTGTTCATGGAGGCCGATGAAACTGATTGGGTTTAAAATCTGTATCTGGAGCTGGATGGATACAGAAATAGCTATAGCTATAGTTATAGATGCAGCAGCATAGCATATGGTTCTAACCATTTGAAAGAGTATAACTGAACCAAAAATGTATAAAATAAGTTGTGGAATAAAAGTATGATAAAGGGCTCATTGTAAATAAATAAATAAGGTCTATAACAGTGATATATAGAGTTTACTGCAAACTGAGTGATCTTTCTGTACTTGTTTCTTTAAGAAAAAAAAAGAGTCTTGGCTATATTAATGAGAGCAGGTTTTGTTAATGGGCTAGTGAATGTAATATAAAAAATCTTGACTAAACAACATTTACCCTTTATGAAAAGCATCTTGGTGATTATAGCAATGGATCTAAGAGAGAGATTCACAGTGAAGTAAGACTTGGAAGGAAAACTGGAAATGGCTTCTGGCATTAAAATACAGATAGTTCTACCAACAGACACTGTTTCCCAGCAGTATAATATTGATAATGACTGAGTTAAAGTTACTTGTAATACTTTTATTAAAACCACAAAACTTTCTGTTTGATAGAACCTGCAAATAATAGCATTTGTAGGTAATAAACTGCATTTTTATAAGACTGGTGGTTCCAGTGGTTTTAATTTTTCTCATTCATGGATTAGGATAGGTATTTTTAGCACAAGTTATTAATGCTGATGTCCATAGAATACACCTGTCACTGTCCACTTGCATGTAATTTCCCTAAAGAAAAAACGGTCTTGTGCTTTGTGTTTGGACTTTTTTGAGTGCACTTATATGTGAATTGATATGCCCAGATGGCAATGGTGGACCAGTTACTACAGTTCATAGCAGGTGCAGCTGCAGCTGAAGGGATGGTCACTATGGATAAGTTTATGGCTACCCCAAGTATTGTGCCACTGTTAAAACAGCATATTTGAAAGGACAATCTTGAGGCTTACCTTATTAACTCTGATCAGTAAGGATAGAATAAAGATCTTCATGAATATAGAAGGGAATGACTGTCAGTAGTACAACAAAGACAAAATGGCTCTATTTTCCAAAGTTGTTGTCATCTCAGAGACAAAAGTTGAAAGATTTCTGGAATGTTTCTATTAACAAAATGGAATAGCCCCAATTATGTAACTTAAACTTTGTTGAAGTGGGAGAAAGAGCAGATTGTTTCAGGAAGATGGGGTCAAATCGTCTTTTATAGGCGATTCGTGGATGAGCTTTTCCTGTTGTGGAAAGGGAATGACGAAGAACTCGAAACATGCCATCATGAGATGGATGCTAGTACACAGTTTTTGAAGTCTGAGATACAGTTTTCTAGTCAACAGATTAATTTGTTAGATGTGAATATATATAAAAATGAAGAAGGGGATTTTTCAACAAGTACATATCGGAAAGAAGCTACAGACATACTCTTCTCCATAGAAGTAGCATGCACCCTGGCTACATCTTTAACAATATAGTCAAAGGGCAGGTTCTTACAACTTCTAGGTTGGAGGCTGAAGATACCATACCAAATTCAATGCAGAAATAGACAATTTAAAAGTGAGACTATATGAGAGAGGCTATAAGGACAACAAAACAGACAACTTAATGAAGGGGAGTATAGTTAAGAGAGGAGATTTGGGAAAAGCATATTTTTCATATAAACAGAAAATACATACTCATAAGAAAGGAAAGAGTATGGGGCATTTAGTAAGAGTGCCTACATATTATTCCAGCAATGTTAATATAGTAACAGATATGGTTAGGAAGTATTTGCCAGTCTTAATACAAGATTCAGAGCTAAAAGAATTAGTAGGAGATAGACCAAGTTTCCTCTTTAAGAATAAAAAGTCCTTAAAAAGAATGGCATGCCATCAATGTGAGTCTAGGGGTCATTGTGATGATTTGATGGGTACTGTAGCATGTACAAAATGTAATCAATGTTCATTCATAGCATTGAATAATGCTTTTTTACACCCGGATATGCAACAGACCTTTACTTTTAAGGTAAAAGCGAACTGTAACAGTAAGAATGTGATATATTTAGCAGTCTGTGATGTATGCTCATCCTTCTAGGTTAGAAAAACCAACAGGGAGTTGAGATTTTGTATACATGAACATTTGCTGAATATTAAAAAAATACTACTACCAATGCCCTAGTGAAGCATGTCTCCATCACTGATCCAGCACATATGTTTAAGTTTCAGGTGTTGGAACAGGTCTTTGAAAATGAGAGGGGAGGTGATTTAATAAATTGGACTGAAACCTCTGAGACCAGATGGATCATTAGGTTGAGGGCAGACAGAGGCATGGGGCGAAATGATAGAATACCAATAAAACCCATCTTAAAAAACAGAAGCCTTTTTAAATGAATTAGTAGTGTTGTACGTATAGGTTATAGACATCTATATATATATATATATATATATATATATATATATATATATATATATATATATGCAAGAACAAACAATATGGAGTCCCAATGATAGTTCAGAGTACCACCAAACATATGTAAAAAAACAAACTCAAATGGAAGGAGTAAGTCCAAATAAATGAAGTTTCACAAAGCAATATAAAATCCAAGCTGACTCTCCAATAAGGATGCAACCATTTATTTGTTAAACAAGAACACAAACGTGAGCACTTTCGCGGATCACAATTCCGCTTCCTCAGACGTAACACCATACATTTCATAGCCAAACACTTATATAGTAAAACCTATTAATCAATTATTAATTGTTCAATTATCAAACTAGGCATACTATATAAAAAAACTTCTACCAAAAATATATATATATTTAAATATCATTTAACAATCAAAACAATTGATAAATCATTAATCAAATAAATCCAGAATATTATTAATAATTGATTAATAGGTTTTACTATATAAGTGTTTGGCTATGAAATGTATGGTGCTACGTCTGAGGAAGCGGAATTGTGATCCGCGAAAGCGCTCACGTTTGTGTTCTTGTTTAACAAATAAATGGTTGCATCCTTATTGGAGAGTCAGCTTGGATTTTATATTGCTTTGTGAAACTTCATTTATTTGGACTTACTCCTTCCATTTGAGTTTGTTTTTTTACATATATATATATATATATATATATATATTTCTTATTGTTGCTGTAATATTGATCAAGTTTAGAAAATGTGTATTTGATTTTAATTGATTTATGTATATTTATTAATATGAGGTTTAGTATATATATATATATATATATATATATATATATATATATATAGGTTCATACTAGGCAATCTGCCCTAGGGCATTTATAAGCCTAGCCAGAGTGTGTTTGGCTTTCGCCACCCATTTTAATTTAATTTTGCTATGCCTTTTTTTGAGGTTAGTATACTGTGCCTCTGTCTAACAGTGACACAGAAGTGATAGCTGGGGTAAACCTATGATCTCCCATCCACTCATCAAGATTCCTCTTAAAGAGAGTCAATGTGGGACTCTGCCTAATCTGGACTGGGATTTTATTCCAGAGTGAAGGGAGCCTCTGGGTTATGAATCTGTCCCTCCAGCATGTCCTATTTATTTCAGTGCTGAGGTTCAAGTCTCTCAAGCACGTAGCTCGATGGGATTTGGATTTTCTGAGGTGCAGCATGTCCATTAATTCTGGGTTGGACATGGCTTTATACGTCAGGTACAGATCGCCTCTGAGCAGGCGGCATGCCACTGAGTAGAGCTGGAGTTTCTTTAACCGGGCAGCATATGGCATCTGTTTGAGCCCTTTGATCCTCTTGGTGAGGTACTTTTGGGGTCTTTCCAGTTGCTGCAGGTGTCTGGTAAGGTACATCCCAAAAGGGGCATTGTACTCAATTATGGGCCTGATGAGGGATGAGTAAAGAGGTACGATGACCTTCCCTGATCTAGATGTGAATCCCTTCATGATTAGGTGGGCTATATAAAATGTTTTTCTAACCACTTTGGCCACGTGGTTGTCAAATGAGAGATTGCTATCAACTTGGGTCCCCAGGTCCCTAATGACTTCTTCTGTACTTAATGGATTACCACCTATGTGGTAATTTGTGGGCACTTTGTTTTGCCAAAGGGATGACTATACACTTTTGGCATTTAGCTTGAGGCCATGGCTCTGGCACCAGTTGTCTGTTTCTATGAGGCCCTTTTGGAGGATGCTTGTGTCGGCTGGAGAGTTGATTATGGCACCCAGTTTGCAGTCATCTGCGAACTTGGTCAGCCACAGTCCTTCAGTGTTGGCCTGTACCGCCGAGAAATATATACCGAACAAGAGAGGTCCCAGGACTGAGCCTTGTGGGATGCCACTTGTAACTGGTTTGGAGTCTGACATGGCTCCAGCAATTCTAACCATGTGGGTTCTGTCCTTGAGCCAGTTTGCAACCCATCTAGTGACATAGGGGTTTATATTTAAGCTGGTGAGCTTATCTATAATGCCTGAGTGGGGTATTGTATCGAAGGCTTTTGCGAGGTCCAGGTAGGCTGTGTGGACCACCTTCCCCTCGTCAATGGCCTTGGTGACTGTTTCAAAGAAATCGACCAGGTTTAAGAGACAGGATCTGCCCTTAACAAAGCCAAACTGGGTAGGATCCAGTGTCTGTAGGTCCCCAATATCTTTATTTATGAGGTCCATGATGATCCTTTCCATAGCTTTGCAAAGCAAGCTAGTCAAGCTTATGGGGCGATAGTTTCCAGGATCCGTTGAGGCACCACCTTTGTGGAGAGGGACCACTGTTGCTTTACGCCACTCTTTGGATACATATCCTGTAGTAAGGCTAAGATTGAACAGTAGTTTTATGTTTGGGTTTAGCTCTTCTTGGAGTTCATGTAGGACGCAGCCTGGGACACCATCTGGTCCCATTGATGCTGTGTTTTTTGCTTTGGAGAGGGAGGCTCTTACCTGAGCATCTGAGATGTCAGGGGGGGGGGCAGCACTCTGTTGGGATAGATATTTGCCCTTTTGGTGGGGAGAGGGGGAGAAGTTTGCACTGAACCTGTCAGCTAGGATGTTGGCAATGTCTGTGGGCTCGGTGTATTTTTTGTCATTTTGGACTAATTCTGAGCATATCTGGGAATTCCCACCCAAGTTCCTAACATAACTAAAGAAAGCCTTGTGATTATCCTTAGTGTCCTGTGCAATTTTTCTCTCAAAGCTGGCCTTAGACGATTTTATGAGTTCCCGTAGTTTTTTGCTAATACTGATCAGAGATGCCTTCCCTTTTTGGGATTTTGCTCTATCATGTAGTAGCTTCCTCCTTCTATTGTATAGTTTGTTTATGGCAGGTGTCCACCAGACAGGATGTCTGCCTTTGGAGGATCGGGTCTTGGTTTTATTGGGGATTGCAAGATCCATGCATTCCTGAATGTGTTCATAGAATGCGTTTATAAAGGATTCTGCAGTCTGGGCCGTATTTTCCACAGGCCCGGGGGCTTTGAAGGATTTTGCCTCGGTTTTGAGGCATGTGAAATTTGCTTTAGAGAAGTTTTTCACTGTGGTTTTCTGGGCAGGGGGTGGGGTTGGGATGTGAATATCCAGTGAGATTAGTTTATGATCTGATCTTACCAGTGAGGGATACACTTCTGGTCTGGAGCGTAGTGTCCCCATGTTGGTGATGATCAGGTCCAGTATGTTTTCCCCTCTTGTGGAGTGGTAACAAGTTGTTCCATAGCATTTGAGTTTATAAATTCTAGGAACCTTTGGGCTAGGGTGTTGGAGCTAGAGTAATGCTCCCAGTCTATGTTTGGGTAGTTGAAGTCGCCCAATATAATGGTGTTTGGAGAGATCTTCATATTTTCCAGTATTCTCAGGAAGGCCAAGTGGGGTTTTTGTGTTTGGGAGGGTGGTCTGTAGCAGGCTATAAACTGGAAGGCAGTTTTACCCACAGTTAGTTGCACATGGATAGTCTCTGATGCTTCGTGCTGTGCCACCAACCTGGAAGTGTGGGTATCTTTGATGAATATTGATACTCCCCCTCCTTTTGTGGTTCGGTCCAAGTTTTGGGGCCAAAAAGCATGGTATGAGATATAACCTGGTAGTGCTGGGGTGCTCTTGGGAGCCTTGAACCAGGTTTCTGTTACTGCACATATATCGATGTTCTCCATGCTAAGGAGAGTTTTGAGTGCGTGCATCTTGAGGTTTAGACTTCTGGCATTGAGTAGCATTACTCTTAGTTTCTTATCCCTTATGATACCTATGGAGGTGGGTTTGTCTTTTGAGCCTTGCCTAAAAAAGGCACTATGGGGGTAGCAAGAGCCTTTGCCAATATCCAAAAGCCCAGGGGTGACAGGTGCAAGCCGTCCCTAGTGAAGCATCATGGCTTGTCGAGCATGTCATCCCAGGCTGACAGGCATTGGATCCCCTTTGAATGACACCAACACTTAAGCCAATTGTTGAAATTGATCATCTTGTCTTCATATTGTGGCATCATTCTTGGTGAGGGTAAGATGCTACTCAAGGTCAGGGTCATACCGGCCTGGGCTACATGCTCAGAGAGCTCCTCTATGTCTCTTTTCATGTAGTCCAGGGAGGTACATCTCAGGTCATTCACACCAGCATGGACAATGACTGAGTCATATTTGTACTTGCCTTGGAGTGACCTGAGTGCTTGTGTTATGTGGCGGATCCTAGCGCCCGACAGGCAGCTCACCATGACCTTCTCCTTGTTCAGCCTGGTGAGCGGGACGTCAGTGTGCCTGATGATAGAGTCACCTATTACAAGTGTATCAGGTGTGTTGTTTAGCCTTAAGGGCTGTGACTGTTTCGCACACTGGCTTTGTGAGCTATGTGTTGCACGTGTTTTGTTTTGGGGTAGCGGTTGCTTGGGTGTCTGCTTTGGAGGTCTCTGCTGCTTAGGCAGATTTTTATTTAGAGCCTCCGAGTATGTTTTTGTGTGTTTATGTGTTTGGTTTGTTGTCGTGGTAGGTCTACGTGAGACTGGAATTGTAGTGAGTGTGGTTTCCTTCTCCTCCTGACTGGTTATGCCAGTACTGAGTTGAGAGAGCTTAGCCTCCAGTTTGGCTATATGGTTGCATCTCTCACATGTGTTGGAATTTGTTGGGAGAAGGAGAGGGTTGTCTGTGTACATGAGGCAGTTGTAACTTTGCCTCAAGATTCCCAGATTCACCAGCTGGACCGGAGAGGAGATTGACAACTGACCTTTGGACATGCTAGAATAGTATTGGGAATTCCTTTATAATTGAAAAAAGGGCCAATGGGGAACAAGGTACTCAAGGGGAGTTTGTGAGGGTGTAGTGCTTTTAATTTTTTAGAGCTGACTTATATAATTGCTTTAGTGAGCAAGTGCCAGGTAACTTAAATGCAATGTGTTACAGGTAACTTAAATGCAAAAATGACAAACAGTAACTTTCTTTCAAGTGAAACAAGGAAATAAGTACAGTAAGCAATGCAGATATCACTAGGGATCCACAGAAGTGCTAAAAGGCCGTGTTTTAGGTGGAATTAAGCGTTTCAGGAAATAAACAAACAACAAGCATACAAATAAAGCTAGATTCAGCAGGCCTGGATCTAGTCTATGCTACAGCAAACAAGGTGTACCAATTTCAGTAAGAAACAGTTAGAATATGCAGGCACTATAAGCCTTTAACCAGAAATTCCCTGCTCAGAAGGGCAGAGTCCAGCCTCTCCTCCCACAAGAGTGCAGACCGCAATCCTTCTTAACATAAAATAACTGGCCTGAAGCCAAAGTGCTTAAACCAGAACTAATACACTTTTAGAATAACAGACACTGAGCTCTCCATCAGCAGTTCCCAACTTAGAAGGATGTAAGCTACCTGTCCTGCCACCACAGTGCAGGCCACAAACCTTCCTAATGTAAAACAACTGGTCTGAAGCCCAAGTGCTTAATCCAAAAGACTTAGAAATGATAGCTACACTTTAATCAAGTTACTACCAGCAGTAATAAATACAACTGAATACTTTAAAGAATGCCTGGATTAGTGCTCAAGTTATACAAACAAAGCTAGATTCAGCAGGCCTGGATCTAGTCTATGCTACAGCAAACAAGGTGTACCAATTTCAGTAAGAAGCAGTTCAAATATGCAGGCACTATAAGCTTTAACCAGAAATTCCCAGCTCAGAAGGACAGAGTCCAGCCTCTCCTCCCACAAGAGTGCAGAACACGAACCCTCTTAATGTAAGATAACTGGCCTCAAGCCCAAGTGCTTATACCAGAATTAATACACTTTTAGAATAACAGAGACTGAGCCCTCAATCAGCAGTTCCCAACTTAGAAGGATGTAAGCTACCTGTTCTGCCACTACAGTGCAGACCACAAACCTTCCTAATGTAAAACTGGTCTGAAGCCCAGGTGCTTAAACTAAAAGGCTTAGAATGAGTTACACCAAGCAGTAATAAATACAATTGAGTACTTTTAAGATGACGCAAAAGCAAAATAAAGTAGGAAAAAACACAAATACAGTAAAAGCAGATACATTTTTTTTTTGGAAAGAGAGAAGGGAGTAGCAGAAACTAAGCTGACTGGCCTTCTCAAATGCTCTCCCTGTCCTGGGTAGAATGAGGTAATGACACTAGACTGGGAGGGGGATCCCAGATCAAATTTACACTAGGGGCGGGCAACTGCAAAGCCACCAACTATAAAAACACTATTCCAACAGGGGGGGAGGGTGGGAAACAAACTGCAGAAATGTTACTCACAGCTGAAAAGCAGCAGTGAGCCTTTAAATGAAAGTTTTAAACAGCTAAAGGAGTCACTAGAAAAAAAGAGTTTAACTGCAACAAGTTATCATAAACAAACAACCCAACAGATGCTTAATAAAAGTGGACAATTTCCAGTTAATACCTCACACACAGTGAAACTAGCTAGAAAAATACACAGTACACAAAGTGCTATAAACAACAAAGAAATAAAGAACAAAATAAACAAAAACAGGATACTTAATGTTATATATTGTAGCTCGAGTTTGCTGAGTGTCCTTTCTTCGATTAGCTCACTGTAAAATGGCTGAACACTCACAACTGAGCTTCTTAGGTAACAGAAAGTTGAAACCTGAGACAGCTTTTAAGAAAGAAATCTCAAAAGAACCAATGAGGTGCTTAGTCTAAGCTGTAGTCCAGGAGACCTCAGTCAGCCAATGACCTCAAACAATTCTCTCTCACTGAAATGCCTGATGGCTTTGGCTAAAACAAGATGTCCCTGAATTATGTGCTCAGACACACAGCCTCCACAAACACTAGGCCCAAATACAAGCCTGAATATGGAAATGCTACAAATATCCCCACTACTTAGAACAAACTGCAGAAATGTTACTCACAGCTGAAAAGCAGCAGTGAGCCTTTAAATGAAAGTTTTAAACAGCTAAAGGAGCCACTAGAAAAAAAGAGTTTAACTGCAACAAGTTATCATAAACAAACAACCCAACAGATGCTTAATAAGAGTGGACAATTTCCAGTTAATACGTCACACACAGTGAAACTAGCTAGAAAAAATACACAGTACACAAAGTGCTATAAACAACAAAGAAATAATATATATATATATATATTTTTTTTTTTCCATTTTTTCCCATTTTTTATACACATACATAGAGTAATAATGATATCAAAGCTTTTGTTATGAGTAAATAGGCTGTCCAGTAGCATAAACATTAGTTTTATAGGTATATTGTTAGTTACAGAATATATATGTCTACTGTTCCTTTAAGTTGATGAATGGTTCTGTGCTGTGATAGGCTAACTGACTTTATGAAATGCTATATTTATTAATGTTTTAGTAGCTTTTGTATGGTCTGATGAAGTGGTGTGATACAACCATGAAAGCGCTAACGTTCTTGAATTCTATGCTGTTTGGAAGAGAATAAAGCTGTTTTTGAATCAACAATTGGAATTACTTTCTGCTTATGGTTGGAAAGTTGGTTGTTTTATTTGGTGGATTAATTATTTTGTTGTGTTGGTGGCACGTTCCATTTATACAGCTAGCAGCGTTTTTTGTGTATACTATGAATCATGACTGTGTTAAATTTGCATACATTTTAATGTCATTAGGTCCTCAATTTACTACCCAATTAATGTGCATGTCATTATTCAGTCATTTGCATAGATATAATGCTGGGCTATTGAGCTCAGAGCACTGGAGCATAACATGGGACTTTGAATTGTTACTTCTCTGCATCTGTCTGCATATTGACAATCCTGGCAAAAGTGTCCTCTTTGTACTTTGTAACATGTTTATGAACCCCATGTAGAATTCAGATCCTGCTTTCCCACTGCAAGGGATTTCAACCCTGCACACCTCTGTGCTAAAATATATATCATTGAGGGCATATTGACAATCCTGGCAAAAGCGTCCTCTTTGTACTTTGTAACATGTTTATGAACCCCATCTAGAATTCAGATCCTGCTTTCCCACTGCAAGGGATTTCAACCCTGCACACCTCTGTGCTAAAATATTTATCATTGAGGGGACTCTGCCTTAAGGAATATGAATTTCTTCTACAGTGACTTAAAGAACGATATTTTTTTACAAGCAACAATTGCAAAAAGAGACCATCAAAGTTAGAGCAAACTATCATTTAATGCTAATATGACTGCATTACTAATTATAAATAGATAAACGGGAAACAGCCAGAATAAATAAATGCATTGCTTTAGCAAAAGTTACATTCAGGAACACATAAAAATCAAAGAACATACAAGTATCAATGCTTAAGCTGATCCTTAAATTCGCTTATTTCCTTATCAAGCACGGAGAGTCGGTATATCACTAACTACTTGTGAGACACAACTTTGCTTATTGATATAACCTTGCTTGACAGCTGAACTTTTTCCACATTCAATTTTAATTTTTGTCTTGCCATGCCTGTCATGTGACCTAGATAGCCATAGTTATTCAAAGCATCTGTCCATTTAAATGTCTTGTAGACCAAGATAAGATTGTCAATTATATTCTGTAAACCTGGAAGACATGAGTGCATGTAAGCTATCCTTGAAAATATGTGTGTCATACTGATGTCATTCAGATTAAAAAATACAGAAATTACTTAGTGTAGAATCCCACCATTTCATTCAGATTTTCAGACTGACTGTGTGAAAGCACTTTTCTGATTAACACTGGAGTTAATAATATATATCAAGAAGGTATGGGGGTTGTAGCCCCCAGATTACCCTGAAATGTAAGATGTCTGGTGCATAGTCAGTGGTATATGAATTAACCAAGAAACAAGAATGGCAGTAAAGTAATCATGCTGTACACGAGATACAGATACGAGTTCATAATACTAGTATATATAAAGCATAGCAACTGCATCAACAGCAAATGTGTTGTTTACTCAGTAAATGCAAGCAGAATGCAAATGTGTAAACCATGGCCATTGTCAGTATCCAAGAAATATAAGATACATAGCAGAGTAACAACAGTAATAACTATGATATTCACCAATTATGGAGCAGCTTACATATACCAAAAGCAAGGAATAATAACCTCAAATTAACTGAAGTGACATCTTGCAGGCTTTGCAGAAACCACACAAAGAGATAGGGAGTGAGAAAGAGAGACGAGATAATGAGCGCAACAGAAAAGCAGGAGAGAGTGACAGGAGGATGTAGAGAGTGCTTCTGAGGAGCGAAAACAGGAAGGGAAGCAATGCATCTTAGGAACCACATGACTTAAAGAATGAGAAGAAACACGTGTAGGAAGACAGGATCTGAAACAGAAGTTCAGTAGAACTGAACTGCATGTAAACTGGAAAAGAAGGGAAGCTTGCCAGTAATTAGCAATGCAAGTAATTCCACACTTAAATACATGCTGCTGGCTATGTGAGATCCAACAGTAATTCAGACGCCTTGTTGGGTGGCATGGTTCACTAAGTGAAGAAAACATTTATTCCATTGTTTTGCTACGAAGACTTCATTGATTGAGTATCCTTGTCATTTGGAAAATGTATTGACTTGTACAAGTAAGGGGCCAGTGGACCAAAGACATATAGAAATCTTGTAGTGTATCACTGTCTTAGACAATGGCAGATACTTAACTGAGTACAATGGTCTCCAATCATAAGAATGGAAAGTTGTACTAGAAGAAAAAACATACAGACCTACTATATGCTAGTTCATGCTTATTTGAGATGGTTGTGAGAAGGTCAGCTGGTACATGGAAATTACATAGGTGGCTGGCTGCAGGAAAGCATGTGTTTACCTATTTTGATATAACCAGTCATAAAAGCTTTAGTCCTGTATGACATGCCAAGACATTAATTACTTTTTGCAAAAGACAAACTTGACATGGAGGTCAACTGTAGATAACTCACTGTCCAAGATGAGCGCAAAGAGTTAAGTGTATTTCACAGCTTGAATAGGTGCATATTCAAATGTGGCAATAAGCAACTCTAAACAAGTTGGAAAATGAGCTGATATTTACCAGATGGGGGCATTTAGATTTTCAGTGTGCTTACATAAAATCAAAGTTTTCAAACCACATCAAAAAAGGAACACGAGCTGATATGGTTACTGATATTAAAAAATGTTGCCTCAAGTTAAACCTTAAAGTGTTTTTTCAAGCTAGATCAGATATGTCTCTTGTAAATGGGGGGGGTGGGGGGGTGGTAGTGAATCCTGATGAAGATGACTTACTGAATTTAAGCAGCTATGATAACGAAATGTTTGAAATGGCTTACCATCAAAAGCACGACAGTAACATGCTCGACAGCCACCTCCTTGACCATGGTAGGAGTGACTGTCGGAATTTCTACATTCATTAGTACATCCATTTAGAAGGTCGTACATGGGCAGGGAGTTACAGCATGTATGTCAATGGGAGAGTTCCATCTTAAGGTCAAAGAATTTGTCGGCATTGCTGCAATCATTCAACTTACTTCATATTCATGAGTCAATGTTATTTGCCGTGGAAATCACCGTTCATGGACGTGATTTTTGTCCTTTTGATAGTAAACCATTTGAAACATGTAGGTTTGAGTGAAGGGAATCTACTTGACAATTCACAAAGTAATATTTCATCTGAGCCTTTTTTCATGGGATATGGATGTTTGGAAATGGCCAAATTTACTTTAGATAGCAGTTTCATGCCCCCTGAGTAGTCAAGCTATTAATGTTTTTTTAAAATTTAGTGTGCAAAAAAAGTGGAAAATAGTTATGGTCAGTTTGTAAAGAATTTTGAATCTTATAACTTAAAGAAGGAAGAATGGTTAGCCTTGCAGGAAGTCAGATCACAAAATGGCTGATAAGGGAGGCAACTGGGTAGTCATGAGCAATGCACAATATGATGAAATGGTTTCAAATATACTATCTGAAGAAGGGTATTATGTTAAACTACAATATAATCCTTTACAGAGGTCGTCAGAGTTAGAGGATATATTGGAACGTGGAGAAAGGTTTGTTTTTTTTGAAACACAAAGATCTTAAAAAAATTGATTGTTAAGACACCCAAACATCCGTTCATGTATGCTGTCCCTAAAAATTCACAAGAGTGTGTTCAAACCCCTGGGGAGACAAATCATTTCAGGAATAAGGTCCTTTCTTGAAAATATTTTTCTGGACTTTCGTTTCAAGAAATATTTAACAACTATACCCTCTCACATTAAGAATACTCAACAGATTTGTCATGAACTGTTTAATTTGGAATGGAAAGATTATTATTTTTGGGCAGCAGTGGATTTTACTGCTTTGTATTCTAACATTAATAGAAGATGGTGTATGGAGGCAATGGGCCACATTCTATATTTTGTTGACCTTACTTGAATTCAGTCTTACACATAACTATTTCACATGGAAGAAAGAATTTTTCTTGCAAACAAGGGGGACGGCGATGGGGGCAGCTTTTGTCTCATCATATGCTATAGTCTACATGGGTGATTTTCAAAATCAGTTCATGATATTACAGGATTATTATGTGAGAAATGTATACTATAAGAGATACACAGATGATCTACTATTTATTTGTAAAGGTGACCAAGCAGAATTTGTAGAATTTATGGGAACCTTAAACAATAATTCACATGGGTTGAGGTTTACTTGGGAAATTGGTAAGGAAAGCATTTCATTTTTGGATGTCACGTTCTATACTAACACTGATAAAAGGGTACAGCACAAGCCATATAGGAAACCCACAGCAGTCAATAATTTCTTGCATGCTACTAGTATGCATCCCCCCATCTGATTGATTCACTACCATATGATGAATTTAAAAGAATTTTTATGAATACCTCTGAAGTTGATTTAAAAGAAATTAACTTGGATGAGGTATATGTTAGACTAAAGAATAGAGGATATGATGACCGCATATTGCAAAAAGCAAATAATACGGTCACAGATACTGGTGAAGTCAGAGGGAGAGTTGTTCCCAACCATCATGGAAGAACAGTCAGAGATGATGGAGAGGATGGAAGGGTGGAAGAAAAAATATTTTTTGTTCAAAATACCCTGACTTTTCCCCTATTTTAGAGAAAATTGTCAGGCAAGCATGGGAAATTGTAAGAGAGGATATTTCCATTGGCTCTTTATTTCCTAAACATATAGTGTTTTCCTATGGCAGGTATAACAATTTAAAAGAATTGTTGCATAGAAAAGGCTTAAAATTAAAACATTCAGACACAACAGGCAAAATTGTTGGAACCCATTGCTGTGGAAAATGCTTTGTATGTAATACAGTTAAAAATTTAGATGGTAAAAAGATTAATGGTAAATTATATAGGGCGAGTGAATATTATAATTGTGACAGCTGCGGAGGTATTTACATTATAGGTTGTGACTTTGATCCAGTTTCCTGCTATATTGGGCAAACTACCAGGAAGGCCAAAGTATGAATTATGGAACACTTGGGGGATGTGAGAAGACGAAAACCTGAGAGTCCAGTTGCCATGCACGTCTTGTCTAAACATCAAGGTTTAGAGAAGAGCTTATTTTTTTAGTATTTTGGCACATTCGACTTTCAGTAATGGGGATTTCAAAAAACAGTTAAACGGACTAGAGAATCGAATAATCATTAATTTTTCATACTTTATATCCTCAGGGAATGAATATGGAAAATAATTTGAATATTTAGAACAATTGCGTAAAAGCATAAAAATTCAGGTCACACTAAGAATGCACATAAGGGCACATTACTGTTAAAGTCATTCATTTTTAGAATATTGAATTTAGGGAAATTTGAAAGTATTGTAGCACAATATTATGAGAATTATTAGTGCAAAAGGGAAATTAAAGTTATTTTATATCAATGAACATATTTGAGAATGTATTCTGTATTTATATTCCTTGTTTAATTATTCAGTGCAATGGTGATATCTTAGTAACTTTGCACTGATGAGTTTTTCAGGAACATGTATTTTTTTGTATTTGTAGATTTTTTATACTTTTTTGTATAGAAGAACATGGAGAAATGAAAAAAATCATAGAAATAGTTAAATTACAAGTGTGTTCATTGGTATGGTTGGTAGAAAGGATAGTGCAATCTGTTGTCATAGGTAATTTTTTACAAGTTGTTTTACTAAGTAAAACTTCATTAAATGTCATATGTGCATTGAAGTATATTGTTAGTTTAGATTTTGGTGCATGAGGTATATACATAATGCTGACAGAATAAACATATATTATTATAAAAGCATTTAATATTAGTTGGATTTAAAATATTTATGAAAATGCAGTAGTATTTATGTATGCACATTTGTTATTGATTGAAGAAATTGTGCAATATGGATGTAATGAATGTGACTTTAAAAGTATTCTATCAGCCTGTTTGAACTCTAAAGGCTGTTTTTTAGTAAGGTATTTAATTATTTAATTGTATCATTATTTGAAATTAATTGAATAATTGATGGAAAGAATTGCATATATAGGGACGGATCTACTTCATTATGATGAGAGCCCACTTCACCAAAACCCAAAACAATGAGACCACATCAATGAAACCCCACCGAACATTCACAACAATGAAACCCAAAACCACGAAACATCAACACAAACATCACAAACACACACATACACACACACACAACCCCAAAGTACCTAACAGACAATACTACAAACTGTATAGGCAGGGGGGCAAGCCACCCCGCACACCCCCCTTCTTTGTTATTCAAACTCCGAGATCGCACAGACACACATGGTGCACTCACACCCACACATTACATTCCCAAACACACATCACACTCACAGCACACACTTACACACACCACTACCCCTCAAACACACACTTACACATTCATACTTACTTGCATCGCAATACCAGCACTGCTGGACAACAGTTCCGTAATGTCTGAAATTAAATTTCGCACTCATAACTCTGACATCGCACAAACAGACACACCAGGCACACTCACACCCACACATTACATTCCCAAACAAACACACACCACACTCACAACACACACTTATACACACCACTACCCTTCAAACAGGCACTTACACATGCATACTTATGGGCATCGGAACACCAGAAGTGCTAAACACAATCCCGTAATGTTGGGATTTTAAATTTTGCACTTCTGGGGTTTCGATGTTCTACAGTGTTGAACATCTGGTCCCGATCTTCCAGGTTTCGTTCATATGAACTTTCGATCATATGAAGGGAACCCATAGGGACATACTTGGAATATTAAATTGTTCCAACAGAAGGCAAGAAGCCGAGGTACCAGAACGTAATAAAAGAAATGCATGTCCAATCAGTGGTGTTCCAGCTCATATTCCTTTTTTGATGTGGTTTGAAGTCTTGCTGTAGCTTATGTTTGTATAAAATCAAAGTTTGACAGCTAGTCTTGAATATAGTTAATCCATGCCAAAAGTACCAATTGAAAGGTGACTGCTTAAAAGAACATTAGTACTGCAGAAAATATCACAACAGGGTAAACAAAGCATCATTCTTAAGTGCTTAGTTGTAGACAGCTGCCCTGTTTTTGGAAGGCAAAAATAAAAAAAAAAAACAGAACCAGTATCAGTATTTGAAAAAGGAGCATGTAGCAATATAGACTAGAAACAGATACATCAGAACTCCAAACAATTTTATGTTAGGTCACAAGCATCAGTTTAATCAATCTTTAATGCAATGTATTCTATTTGATTCAAATCCATCTATGACTATGGTATATCTTCCAACATATTTCCTGAACATGTGAAAAAATAAACTATATGTTGAATAAAATGAAATAATTCCACATTTGGCCAAATAGCCAATCTAAAAATAATATCCCTCTCCACCCATTATTGGCAGCATACTGCACCCCACTGTGAATTTTAAAATGCCAACAGTACTTTAATTTCTGAGACCTAACCATTTTTATCCAGTCATTAACCTTTAATCTTTGTTTTATCTTTACCCACAGGGCCAATGGGCAGCCAGTTAAGTACTGCAGGACCAGAGTGCTGCGATGTTAGATGGAGCTCTTGTGATCCATCACCGGAGAGTGACCACAGTGCATCTACCAAATCCATGGATTCCATATCACATCAGCACAGGTCTTCACTTCTGGTATCAGCGGGTTCCCGTCTGGCCAGCAGTCGGCTTCGGTTCTGTGTCCTGTTTCTCCTTATCCTCCTGCACACCGTGGTGACCTTCTCTGCATTACAGAGTAGCAGTGGAGTAAGCCTGGAAGGGATGTCTGCTATCGATGAGAGCTCAACAACGGAAGAATGAAAAAGAGAAAAATGGATAGGGTAATCCCTGTTTGATAACGGTACACACACATTCCTCTGTGGAAGGCACAGGGTCCAGGACCACAGTGTAGCTGTCTGTATATGTGTGACAGCATGAGCTTCCTGCTGGTCACATTCTCTCTGTGATGGGAATACATGCTCTGCTTTGAGAAGGGTTTGACACAGGTGGTCTTTCTAAAATATCACCTATGCTGTATGTTTTGTGCTCCATATTTGGTACAGAGGTGTTTTATATAAAAGTCTGAAGCATTTAACTAACATTTTGTTGTTTTCAGAAGGGTAGGAATCCTTCCTGTCCTCCAAAGCATTTCATAGTAATAAGGTTAAGGTTTACCACCAATTGTTCCATTACATCATTCATTGCAAACAACATATAAGGTTAGAGTATTTGTCATGAATTACAGAAAAAAGAATATATTTGGCAGCTCATCAAATGAAGAGTGTTTCAGTCAAAGTACCATGATGAAACATATAAAACTAAGTAGCTAAGCTCAAATGATAAATGCTTTCATCATAAGCTCATGACTGAAATAAATTCAAAGCTGCACTCAGTGGTTTGTATTTTATTTTATTGTATGGTGTACTGTCCCTCTGTTTGCCTGTATGTTTATATAAAATTTGGCATTAGTATTCCAGAACAGCCCTTCCCTAAAATAAAAACAAGAAAAGGACACGTTCTTCAATATATAGTTCTTCAATATACATTAATGTTTACATACTTTCAGATGATTAAATTAACAAGTTGGGGTACTGGTTTCTTGCTAAGCAGTTATTTCTGAAAGTTGCTATCATATGGAGTGATTTTTTTTCTCAAAGTGTGCTGAATACAAGGAATGCATATAAAACACTGTGGACTGCATACAATGCTTTAGTTGTACAAGAAGAACTCTGTACAGGGTAATTTTATGCAGAACAAAACTAACCATACACTGAAAGTAATAAAACATATAGTATATGTGGTTATTTTCTAATACAGATACTTATAAACACATTTTTGTGCATTATTGTGCTGAAGATGAAGGCTGGGTGTGAGCAGCTTCCCAACATGAGTGTAAGAGAGAAGGAGCCCTTACCTACAGTGGGTTACTGCCTCTTAAAATGAGCCGAGTTCCTTGGAGTTAAAAGCAAAGGTGAAAGAATGCACTCCTATGTACACAATATCATCTAGTATATTTTATCAAATATGGTTAGTTAATATTTCATGTCCCGGTTACAAGTACATTGGAAAGGTAAGTGTTTTCAAATTAAGTACCCCTGTGTAGGCAAGAATTTTCTTGTTAAAGCTTTTATGCTTTGACACCCCTTCCATTCATTTTAAGTTGGTCTACTCACATTAATAAGAAAATAACTAACTAAATAAATAAAAATGGTAATACTATATTCCTTGAACATTATTTCAATAATTTGCAAAATAGCTGGTAGAGAAATGAGTTCAGAATATCTGCCTGTACTTTGTTTTGAGAGTAAGAACCTGTTGTTATTCTGATTACATGTATTGGATGGTGATTAATTAAAACAGACCAATAAACACACTTTGATAGCATAGGTGATCATGTTAAATGTTCTGTATTTTATTATGCAGTATCATAAATTATTTTCTAATCCAATCATCACTATGAGAGAAACATTTAAATAGAGGTTGTTAAAAACAGCAATTATACACCAGATTTCATAATGCTACCCCCACCACAGCACATTAGCCCCACCTACCTCTGCAGAAACTATAAACTGAAACAAATATAACATTAGAGAAGATGCTCCGTAGTAGGAACACACAATGAAGATGGACATTAGGATCTTACTTCCACATTTCCAAACAAAAATAGAAAAAGAGGTAGAGAAAGTCTGTAGTATAGCACACTGATTCAAAATCATTATTTAATCGATTTCCATCTTACAGTAGTACACCATTTAGTCACTTTAGTCATAAACAAAGTAAATGATTCCTGTCAACCTTCAGTTCTGTCGTGGTACTGAGCAGTGTCTACATATTCTGGATCAGAAAAGGTTGCCAGAAGTGTTGTTTCATATCAGAGCATCTATCATTTTGCCAGACATTCAGAAAATAAAGTTGTGAGTGACTTTCTTCTTATGAAACTGTGCCCTGTAATAGCAATAAGGCATTCCCAGGAGTTCTTTCTTGGGGCATGACAAAGAAAAATCCAGATGAGTCAATGGATGATTGTAAATGAATGTGGTATTACAGGACCTGGAGGGTGGGTCCTTCGTCATGGCAATAGCATATCCAGGTTTATGTTGTATTATATATGCTTCTGTGGATAATTAACAATATATGTTTAATTACTAGCCAGTACACATTGCGTCACAGCTTTAGATACAAGAAAGTTTGTCAAAAACTTTCAAAAACACTGACAATACTGTGCAGCCAGGGATGGAAAGATAAAGCAAATACAAACAGATGCTGATAACAGAAATTGAAACTTCATTTAACATAACAAATTAACTTTGTAACTTATATGAGTTTCAAACCAGTTTACCCCACATTTCTGGCACTTAAATCTTTTTTTATGGAAGGATATAATTCCACAAAATGTGTGATGTATGCTTACAATGTTTTTCGCAATTTGCTGTAGTCCATATTGTTGTTTTGGTTGTATGTGTGGATAAACTGTCTTTAGGTCTGGGTCTTACCACTACAGATTACATACCTATCATTTTGAAACATATACATGATTATCTTTATATGTCATGGTTTAAAACACAATTTGAATGCATCTACAAAAGATACTTAATGGTCTGACTACATATCTCTTCAATTGGCATGTAGTAAACTTTAAATTGGTTATAAAAAGTATTTACCTTTTTTGAAGTAATTGTACCACCACCCATATAGACACATTCACACTTATTTTACTGATAGTTATAAAAGAGATGCTGAAGTCAAATATAAACCTTTCATTTTTAAATAATTCATAAAAGGAGATAAAATAAAGAGCAAAAAAAAATGCTTTTGCAATTGTGATAGAAACAAATTTATTTCACCAGAAGCAGAATAATTCTTAACAAATGTATGTTTTGAGTATAAAATGCTTTGTAAGAAAAGCATTGTAATTCAAATAACAGTTTCTGGCATTGTCTCTGTAAATGGTTCTTAAATTAATTAATTCTTGCATAACATCAAAATATCGTTTGTAGAACTACATGCTCATATCATTTTAGTGCTTGAAATGGTTGGCCTTGCATTCAAAATAAGAGCACAAAATATAAGTTGTGTTTTATTTAAATTCAGTATACCATGCAATAAGATAAGAAAGTAGTAGGTAGATTAAAAATGTTAATCAGAATTGACTCCTGGAACTCTTATTACAGAATGGCCAAGACAAGCAGAACTTCTCAAGTTCTACAAAATATACACAAAACACATGCAAATTCATATGAGACTGCTTAAAAAATAAACATGCTGAAACTCGGCTCTGTATAGTAACTACATTCTGACCAAATCAGGTATTAGCAAAGAATTCAATCACTTTGGCAGAGGGCATGAAGTAATTTTCATATTACAGTTTAAAATGTACTGCATCTGTGCTATTTAATTATCAGCTTGAACTAAAACATGCTACTGGCGTATATTATGACTATGTAAGAAGTGCAAATATTTATTTTGTACATAGGTCAGCTCATATTTACTATGCTATGCTTGTTTCAGCCTATTACTTCTTCACTGGTACCACATAACCAACATAGACTTTACTATAATACTATTTCCAAATTCCATTCCAGTGAGGGAACAATAAGGTTGGCTAAATGGAGTCAAAAACTATGGAATGGTCAATAATGAACAATCCATGAAACAAGTTCTACCCTTGGATTCCCGACAGTGCAGTCTCAGAGTTAATTATAAACAGATAGGGTTGAGGAGCTGCCAAATCAGACTACTGGGGGAGGGGGTTGCCACGAAGAAATAAGGTAATTACTGTTGCTGTTTGATGTCTTGCAGGATGACTATGTGAAACAACCATATAGATCTTCTTATTGCTTGTAGCAAACAAAGTAAAAATAAACTCAACAACAACAATAATATGATCTATAGATCAGATCCAATTCTGGAGTGTTTTACAATCCATCCAACAAAATATACACAATTCAAATTCCTTCCAGACCACTGCCAAAAAGTGCCTGACTTTTTCTCATTCTGATATATATATATATATATATATATATATATATATATATATATATATATATATATATATATATATAAAACATCCAAAAAGTATGAAGTTCCCGGCAAAATAAACACCTCTTAGCCACAGATAAAGTAAAAACCACAGTTTGTATATTACTAGGCTATATATATATATATATATATATATATATATATATATATATATATATATATATTAATATGGAATTATATTACTATTAAAACACAGCAGTCACTAAAGAATTTCCGTCTAATCATAATCTAGCCCGTTTTGTTATATATGAATGGCACAAGGTATTCCCAATGAATTTTGTTCATTTTCAGCATTGACTGCAGCAGTTTTCTTTGTCTAACAGTAAAAAAGATAAGATACTTAATTTTCAAAGATTATCCATGGAAGTAGAATCAGTGCCTTAACTTACTGCTGGTCATGTGATGTTTTTACTGAGCTTGTATACAAAAACAAATCAAATTATTTATATTAAGTTATTTATATTAACAGCACTGCAGGTAATGAGTTACCTTAACTTTCTCTATACTCCTTTTGTGCCAAAACAAATGCTGAATCATGCTATAAAATATAAACCAAAAGACTTAAACTGTACTTAGACTTAACAATTAACACCGATGCACCAAACTAAAATGGTGGCTACGTAGTATAAACCATCAGCAAGGCAGTACTGCTACCAATTCACAAAACTAAAATGGTGGCTATGTAGTATAAGCCATCAGCAAGGCAGTACTGCTACAGATGCACCAAACTAAAATGGTGGCTACATAGTATAAACCATCAGCAAGGCAGTACTGCTTCTGTGTTGGAATGCATAGGAAACAAATTTCAAGTAAAGGGCATGCATTGCCTTCAAAATCATGAAATGTAGTTGTAAGAAAGTCCATGAAAACGTTCCTGTAGCTATATGTGTTATAATCAGCATACTACTTTGTATACCTTCCCTATATGTGTTATAATCAGCATACTACTTTGTATACCTTCCCTATAAGTAAAACGGCATTGTACCACATAGTTCCTACCTCCCGACTTGACAATTCTCCATATGTGAAGCATTGCAGTAGGTAATTGAGGGCCAGAATTTTCTCTCAGACACCCATGATTGTAGGTTAATTAACTGATGGCTACAAAGCAAGATCTGACATGCAGTACCCAGTACAATGTATGGTGTACCTTTAACATTCCCGGTATTCTCCTACCATGATTACATTTTAGTAAAGAAAACTAATCAAGATTCCATCCACTTCATTGCTTCTCTAATTGTTCAACCTTTCTTCACTAGCATTATATGACCTGAATAATAGCAAGCCACTACTGCGTATAGGATTTCTCCAAGTCTTGTATATGATTGCATGCATATGGGAAATGCCCAAACTTTTTAACAATGGCAAGAAGAAATGTTAGAGAAGCACATGTCAGTTATTACGACTGTACAGAAAATTACCTCATAAAACAAGAGTATTTTCATCTGATTAATGCTGAAGGGGCTTTTCCCCATTCTTACCCCTCATTTTATTGCAAAGTATTTATTAACATTGAGAGCACTGTAAATCAAACCCTGTGATAAAAGATATAACTGCAGAATACAAAAATATATTCTAATTTGATCTTCCACTTGCCAAAATTAACTTTTCAGCAATTCGGTTCTATCGTCTTTCCACCACAAGTAGTGTTGTAACCACGGACAAGTGAAAAAGGGCTAATTCTGGGATTTGGTTTCCTATAGTTACTATCAGCTTTATGGCTTTGTTTTCTATACTTTTTAGAGTTATTATTATTCATTCATACATTATATTTTTATATGAAATGTTGATTATGGTACTACAGACTTCATAAGTTATTTCAACAACAAATGGGATACAAAATTTTGTAATCAATTCAGAAGTCATGGAAATGTGTGGAATCAGCTCTCACCTCATCCTGTTGTATTGCAATACTAAAACACAAAAATGTTTTAGTGAGGCATCAAAATTAAATGTGATTTATACAGACTTGGAAAATGGTCTAGCCCTCATGATTTTTTTTTTTTTTTACTTCAGTACAGAAAGATGAAGGTAGCAAAGTAAAGTCCTGTTAGCACAGTTTATTTTAGAACTGACTCCAGCTCAGCTGCAGTAATATTTGGCAAGTTGATGATCATCAGGTGTCTTTTGCAGTACTTGGTATTTGGTAGCTTAAAGGAATCACATATATATATATATATATATATATATATATATATATATATATATATATATATATACACTGTGATTATTTTTCAAAGATGACTCTGGGACGTTTATAGAAGATAAGCAAAAATACTTTACTGCCTAAGGTAACCAAACAGAAAAAACAGCCATTAAAATTTTATGCCTCAAACCAGTCGATATATGTTCTTTTATGCTGATCATTCCTGGGTATAAATGGATTATGCATTATTACTCTGTTTGGGATTTATGCAGTTTACTTTCCAATTATAAGTTTATCAGTTTTACTGTTTAGCTTACAAAGTTAAGGCTATGAAGTGTTAAAGAGATTCATCATGTGTTTAATTCCTCAGTTTCAACATGCAAAATGTGTGACTGAGCAAGTTACTTAACCAGATGGTGCTGGTAGGCAACCTCTGAAAAAGGGTACTTGTGCCCTGTGGTTTTACCAATTTAACAAGCAAATAAAGCATGGCAGACCTAGGATGTTAAAATTGCATAACCCTAACTCCAAGGTCCATGGCCTCTCATCAAATGTCATATCTACCTGCTTCAGTCTTCCATAGCAAAATACCATAAAAAGTCAGTGGAATCATACCTCATAACTCCCAGCTTTAGGCTGTCTATAAAGTGTAACTTAACAGTGTTAACCCAACAATAGCAAGTACAAACTAAAACATTACCAGATATTTACAACTTAATATATAACTTTATCTGCTTTATTATGCAACCATTCACTATTTTATCCTCACAGTTGCAGCAACTCCATCTGACCCCTGACACTGCTGTACGTCAGGTGTTAGACTAACCCATGTTTGCTCAATGATTGGTTCATCAGAAATTGCTTGCTTAATTGTGTTGAAGTATAAACAGTGATTTCTTCAGACTGCTGTGCAATATTTTTGGGGAATATCTCCCTTCTCCACTGCATGTGATGGTAGGGTTAGTAAATAAAAGTGTGGGGGTGGAGATTACACCCATGTAAGGGCTAGAGTAGGAACTTGACTTGCCTCAGTAAAAAAAAATTACATCTTTGTCATTAGGGACATGTTATTTTTTTTTTTGCATTTCAGTGAGGATTGATTTGCAGAGTGATTTTCTAGGGATCAATTGTAAGTCTTACTTAGTGGAAGATAATAACTTTGCTCGCCTTTCTTCTTCTGTTGCAGGTCTTTGCTTGCTAGCATTGGCCACTGTAAGACTCTAACATGAGGCCTGATCTTAAAGGAACTAAAGAGTCTAAAAGAGTCTAAAATTCTGACCCAAAAAAACTTGTCCTGATACAGTTGTCACATCCGCTTACCATGTCATCATCAACCCCACTTTTCATTTCAATTTATTTTATGTAGGTCTGTTCTCCTTTCCTCTGGTGAACATAATTAACAATATTCGGTTCCTGTCAAAGCTTTCAGTCTCTGATTACTGGGAAACAGGTTATTACATTTTTGGGTGCGTTTTTGCAGTGGGGGTGGTTAGCTAAGACTCAGTGTTTACTTTTTATGAACTTTTCACAAAGCTTATCTTAATTGTGCAGCTCTTTATTTCCTTTATTTATCCTGCATAGCATAACTGCGAGCAGTATAGTTAAAAGAGTACAGTTTAGTGAATCCATACTAAATCTTAGCAATCTCTTGACAGATTCCCCTTACTCTAAAATTTTAGCTTTGCACTGCTCATATGCTTTCCTGCAAGCTAGCAACAAGTGAGGAAACAAAATTCCTGAAAGGCTTGATGATAAGCACAGGTGAAACTAATGAATGACTCAGTGAGAGCTGTTGTGAGTGCAAGTGCAATTTGAGATGGAATTTAGCTAACACTATTGACGTTTCTGTAAGCACCCCTCCCCCAACCCCTGCAGCCAAAGATGGGACATGCTGAGAAAGCCAGAATGAAAGTGTTAACAAAGAGCAGAAATAAAACAAAAAAATCTCTGGGACTGTCTATTTAAAGGTGCTGAGGGGTGCCTAGCAAAAGCTAGTTAAAAACGCTTCTAATACCTGAAAGGATTTTCAACAAAGACAGTAGCCTATAATGATAAATATTCAGCTACAAGTTAGCACATTTACATTGTGCTAAATATGGATGTGTGTAGATTACGAAATGTCATGTTTACGCCCAGAATATCTGTGGATTACTTAAAAGTAAAGAAAACTGTAGATATTAAATACCCTTGGTGATTCATTTAAGCCAATTGAATCTATTACAATGAATGCTTTTATGTTCACTACTGAGCTGAAGTTAATCACTTAGAGAACATATTTAAATGTCCACTCTCAATTTAAAATCAGTAGATCAGAATTTTGCACTTGTTCACTAAAAAAAAAAAAAAAAAAAAAAAAAAAAAATTCAACGTTGCCAGTTGCTGCATTCTGCCCACTGTGTTCTTCAGTGCCATAAAAGGGCAAGAACTGAGTATGCTAACAAAAGGGTTACTTGGAAAAGAGGCAATTAACTATGCTCTGAATGAATGAGGAACTATGAAAGAAAGATGGTACTGAATAAAAAACCTCTCAGAGATGTCTACAGTATAAAATGTTTGCGGTGTTAATGACACAAGAAGCAATTCACCTGACAAATGTGCTTTGCATAAGTGAAAACTCTGGAATGCCGTAAGGTTGAACCACTAAAATAAGAATCTTTGTATCAATAGTCCAAAATGAATTTTTCACTGTTGCAGTTTCTGATTTTTTACATTCTTTTATAAATATATCATTATATAATAAGAAAGACATAATCAACAGGATTAGTTTATATGTGAAAGAAACCAACAAAGGACAGAAAAATGCATAGTAACCACACAAAGCTTTGATTCACACACCCTATAGCAACTCCTGCTGTTGTACTTTCGCTATATGGATACAAGTACACTTAGAAGACTTAGCAGTTGCTGTTTCACATCTCCAGGAAGACTATCCACTGTTTTTTTTTTCCTGTCACCTTTTCTACTTTTTATGAGAGTAACGAGTTGGTATAGTAAAAAAATACTTCTGCTCAGAAAAAGGAAACTTTAGCAAAATTGTTGTTATATACTGCAAATCCATCCATTCTCAACCCCCTTTCCCATTTTTGCGCATTGGCAACTATAAAATAAAAAATTTTAACAGTAACTTACAGCAATGTAACTGGATACACAGCAGAACATCCAGCTATTCAATCACAGTCATAGATGTTAAGTACAATACTGATAGCAATGTCCTAGTCACGTTTAATGATTTATATCACATGTGGGTTGTTCTACAGTATTGGGACAGAGTAGATGCAGTCCACATATAGTAATACCTGCTTAGCAGTTACAGAAATAAAGTCTAAGGTAACAAAATGCTGAAGGTCAGACCTGTCTTATCTTAGCTTTTGAGTTCTAATTACATGTTTTGGACAAACAACAAAAGTATGTCCACTTTGTTGTGTCCAGAACTAATCAACTAATATGTGTGTCATATCAATATAAATGAAAAATAATTCAGAAGTAGGCCAAACAAGGTAGTTGGGATGAAGTAGGACATTGAAAATTACTTAATCCAATGCCAGCGACTATAATCTCACTCGACTAACATCCAAATGAGATCAGGGTAGACAGTGGGTATGGTTTAGCTCTATTTCAATTAAAAGGTCCCAAGTACCTTATTTAAAATATTAGCTGGATGACTTTTAACTACAAAATAAAAAATGCTTGCTGAGTATGTATACGTCAGAGGGTGACAGATAAATATTGTTCATTTAATCAAAAACTAAAAAAAGATGTTTCATCTATCAAAGCTTGAAAATACAAATCTGTGTTTCATATGTGTGTGTGTGTGTGTGTGTGTGTGTGTGTGTGTGTGTGTGTGTGTGTGTGTGTGTGTGTCATTGGTTCCTAAAAGGAAAATATCATACATGCTATGTTTTCTACATTCCAAGCCTGAGAAGCTCACTTCCAAGATTTTAGGAACCCATTCAATATCCATAGAGACATGGAGATTTTTTAACACCTTTGCATTATCAAACAATGATATGATCATCTATCTGTGATCACCATTTTCAGTGTTAAAATTCTGGGGATTAGGAATGTTTGGGGTTGGATAAATGGTATGTCCTTTCTGTAGGAGCAGGCTGAAAAAAAAAATCACAGAAGAAAATTTAAGACATCAAAAACCAATCCTTTTTTTTTTTAAACAACATAGCAAGTAACACAGTCCATGGGTTAAGGACTGCAGTACTCACTGACACACCACCGCAAAGGTAAAAAAAAACTTAGTATACACATCCTTCATCTTTGTATAAGATATACAGAACCATTGTTGAAAAGTTAGCCGTTAGTCTTTTTTTACATATAAATACATCTCTCTGCACAGACACACAAAGATATATATATATATATATATATATATATATATATATATACACACATACATACACACACACACACACACATGTTTATATACATACAGACACAAACATACAGATGTGTGTATGTGTTTTTATGTCTGTGTATAATTGCATATATGTACATATTACATATGTTCATATAACAAGTGTGTGTGTGTGTGTGTGTGTGTGTGTGTGTGTGTGTGTGTGTGTGTGTGTGTGTGTGTGTGTGTGCGTGCATACCTATTAGCTATGGATTTCATTATCAAAAGACATTTTGTAGGTTTGCTATTTAAAGTAGAAGAACTGTCTTTTACACATTTGTGAGAACATTATTGGAGGTTATGCAGAAATTGCAATAATTGAACCAACAAAATATGGCTCTGAGGTGCTGGATACTGTACCTGTGATAGAATACATATAGGAAGGCACTTACTACCTGCAGGAAGGAGACTGATCTGACAGAAAGGGGGCTTGCAGGACCAGTATGGCCTCCAGAATGTATGACATAAATATCCCTTAAAGGAATACCTCTGTATTTTTTAATCCATCCAGAACTACTTCATTCCCTCTCTCATAATGTGTTTTTTGAAGGAGCATACAAAAGCAGGAGAACTACATTAAAAGTATCTGTAATTAAATTGGACAAACCATTTAAAAACAGAATGGGTGCTATAAGGACTATGAAGTATGGCTGAACCATTTTAAAAACCACATGGGGCAGTCTTGAAAAGAAAAAGGACCCTCAAGGACCCTTTTGCACAGCTGTGCATTGGTGGAGGTGGAGGATATAAGGTGGGGTCATTTAGGTTCAGAGACATATACAGGATGGACTTGCCAGAAAGAAAGACAAGGAAAGACTAGAATGAATTCCTGTAGCAAGTTTCCAGTGAACACAGAAGGGTTTTAGACAAGATGTGTAATCTGATTAGGAGTAGAATAAACATTACAATGTCTTAATCCTTGCTATCAAAGAGAAAAAATGACTTTGGCTTGTCAAACAGGCTGCACTTACTAGCAATTACAGACAGTAAGTAGGTCACTAATGGGTTCTGTATTACTGCCAAGCTCTGTTTCAGTCTTATTCCTACAGTGTAGCATTTCAGTAATGTAACAAAATAAGTATCACTGTATCTAAAAGGGAGAAAAATATCATTACACTGAAGCAAATGGAAAGAGAAGCTATAATAAGTGGCAGTCCACATTTTAAACCCAGCAACACGATGAATAAAACAGATTAATGAAGAAGGCAGTAGTTACTCACTGTGAAATGCTTTCCTCATACTGCACATTGTATGTTTTGACATATCATAAAATGGGTGTCTCTCCATCTTTTGTAGTGTGTGTGTGTGTGTGTGTGTGTGTGTGTGTGTGTGTGTGTGTGTGTGTGTGTGTGTGTGTGTGTGTGTAACACACAGTTTGCTCAGATATGTCTATGTGCATATGCATGTACAGTTTGCAATTGTGGGTACAATTTTTTCTTTTGTTTACGGATATCACTGTAATCCAGGTGCTTTAGGTTACGTATGAGGCATAAGTATGAAAATACAATGAAAACATAATGCAGCCCTGTCTCTGAGACATGACATTTTGAAATTCAGTCATCATGCTCCAAAGTATCTCATGTGACATATTTCCAGTAAGAATATTATTTTAATTTGAAGGAGCACAAAACCAGATTTCTACAATAAAACCAAGTAATTTTTCAAGGTTTGAATGTAATGGATGTTTCTTGCACATCTAGCAAAGAATTCAGATCTGTACACATAAGAATATACAACACAATAATGCACAGTAAAACAGCTTACATTTTACAAATGTGATCTGTAACGCAAACATTGGGACTTGTTATCACTGTTAATTCAATCATTTAATTCACTGCCAAAAATAAACAATGTTCTGCAATTTCAGACTTGGAAAGACATAAGACTTGTAGGTTTAAAATACTCTTTGAGCTAAGTAATGCAGCAAGGCACATACACCCACAAGTTCCACTGTAACTTCATTGTCATAAGGTGCTTTGATTTAATGAATTCAGTTTTGTGTTACAAGGTGCTTTATTTTAATGAATTCAGTTTTATGTTATCAGGAGACTCATTAATCAATCTGCATCTGCAAACTGACATTAAACAAAAAATAGTCTGATGTTTATTATTACAGAAAGTTTGTACTAAATTATGGCCATCAGGGGGGTTTCATAGGAATGCATAGAGAGTAAAGAAGAGGACAAACAGGCAAAAAGGGAAATATGCAAAAGGAGATAGGTTTTATAAATCCAGGATTCTCTCTTGTTCAATCAACATAAAAACATTGGGTAAGAAAAGCAAAATAAGCTGAACAGAATGTTCTAATAATGTGCACCTTTTAAATGGTTGAAGCTGACAAAGAACCATTAATGAGAATCTTTATCACCCTGATGCTATAACATTCATGCTGACTTTTTTCATCGTTTCAATACTACACACACGCCATTTCTGCTACTTTGCCTCATATACTTTATCATAGGGCTGAAACGAATCTGCACATCTTCATGGACTCTTTTCCATGAGCATCTTCTATTTTCTCAGGGAAAAATATAGTACAAAAACACAGACTTATTATGCACATAACATGCATCATTTGCAAGATATTTCAAATGCAAAACTGTTGATTTTGTATACATTTGGATTGGTGCACCTTGCTGTGCATAGAAAAAAAAGTACAGTAGTAGAGTTTTACACAATGCTCAGCCCTGTGAAAATGAAATGTCATTTGACCTTACGTACATACTATTAAAAAGTCAAAACAGGATGGGTGCTAGGTTTTGTCTTACTGTGCTAAAAATATAAACACATAACTACACATTCCTGCACACTACATATATGCACGCTACTACACTTGAGTAATCAACATATATCATGAGAAAAATTACAAAGTTTTAGACCTCAGTGGTAGAATGTTTCTATTATTAACATTGTTATTATTATTATTATTGTTCTCAGCTATATATTTTCTCTGCAGTGTGATATACTTAAGAGCTAGAACTTTTAATTATTATCTATACATAGAAAATACAATTCTGCTATATCCTACTTTCAAGATATTGTGTCATGATCCTGTAGTAAACAACTAGTGCATTCTGAAGTATAGTGAGCAGGGAAGATGATTTGCTACTTGAAATGGTAGCAAGAACATAAGTAACTCTCAAATTAAAGAAAAGGTATATAATGCATGGTACAAGAGAAATTAGCATTCTGAGGGAAATTTTGTATGTGCGTGTATGTTTATTTTACAGGGTTGAGACCAATCCAAATGGTCTTCTTTTTCATTAATTTTCATCTCTTTTTCTTAGTACTATGTGCCCTAGCAGATTCACCCATTTGAAAAAAAAAAAAACACCCTTTGGTGTTGGGACATTCAGTGTTCTAATTGTAATGTTTGAGCAGTTTTTTTGTTTACAAAACATTATGGCTTGTTTATAACTTGCTAAATGTAGGCAACTTGATGAAGGCAGATGGATCAGTTTTCATTCTGATGCAGCTAAATACAACACAGAATACAATGAAAAGAAACACCTGCATTCTGATTGTGTGTTCAGTGCATGGGTGTGACTTTTTTTAGCTTCTCAAAGCTTTCATATTTTCATATGTTTTATCCTTTGAAGGTGCAAATTCATCAAAGAGGTATCAGAATTATTCCAAACTATTCATTTTGCGTTTAACAGAATCTGCAGGGGAGTTTACAAGATATGTTACTGGAACAGACTCAACTACAACTTTTTATCTAACAATAAATAGTACTATGCTCTTCTGCTGCGACTTTTAAGCACTTTTTTATCTTGAGAAACACACAATGTAACCAATTGCAACTTTTGTGTCAGTTTTCTTTAAATGAGGTAGGTACTAGTAGGTATTGCATTAAGTCTCTCAGAAGTATCAAGTGCATCAAAATGCTTCTTACTTCCTTGTAAAAATTGTGTTATGCTCCTTTTGCTGAAATGTACTCATAATAAAAGAGCATCGACAAATAAAAATGTATTCTAGAAGAAAACAGTCATGGTACTGAAAATCTTGTTCAATCTACTTTTGTGACAATCCTAGAAGATAACTACAACATAGTGACTGCTTAATGGTTATTATAAGTACATAAACATTTTTCAATTTGATGCTTCAACTAACATGCTGAAAACAGCTTTTTTCTGAATAGAATAGAATGAAATTACTGTTTTATTATGCTTTCATTATATATTTCTTTCCAATTACTTATCAGTGTCTACTTTCAGTTATAACATACAAATGGATTGTGAGTGCATGGGAAGCTCTGCACTGGTGAAAATGAAAGATGTGTCAGAGCACACAAACATGCAACATATTAAAAGCCAGCATAAGAACTGTTAAAGTAAGGTGAAAACAAAAGGGTTGTTTATTCAAAGTGAAAAAAAAAAACTTGCTTTACTCTGACTCCACAGCACTGCAGTGCTGGATAGCATTACAAAGATTTTTACCAAAACAGAATCTGATAACACATTACCACAAAGACCACCTGTCTTCAAACCCTTCCCAAAGTTCATATTGTAGGGGAGGAAAGAGCTTCTGCTTGGTCCAGCTAAAAGAGACCTTCTACACAAGAGGAGGGAGTTCAAATCCTGGAGCATGCTGGAGTGGATATGGGAAATATTCCCTGCTCCATGTGCACTCTCTCTCTGAGAATGAGACTGCTTCCTGACAAGGGGCCTAAATTCTTATGCCATTTTATACACTGTGCTTTAATGTTTAGAACTTTTTTGCACTAGTTCCAATAACATTTATTTTCTGAGATGGTTTAAAAAGAAACTGTGCTATAATTCAGTTGTATAAAGAATATTATATGAGGAATATCTGTGTTTCTATAGTCTTTAACTGTCACTGTACTGTTTTTCGTTTTGTTGTAATTTGGGGCGGTGGCATTTGCCGCTTCCACTTTAACCCAATAAAGAAACAAAATCATTACTGATTTATTCTTTTGGCAGTCAATAGTTTTATTTTCTATGCATTTTCCATATTCTGAAGTGATGAAGTACTTGCTATTTTTTATTTCTTATATGTCTGTTTTATGATGAATTTTTAAGCTAACTAAAGAAAATGAAAATTCCAACACCATGACTGTATGCCTTAAGAACTTCCAGCTGCAGTGATATTTTATTAAAATAGATATTAAATAGATGCTGTCATCCAAAGAAGATGCCTCCATCACGTATGTCTACTTACAGCAGTACACTGCATTCCACTCATGCAGAATGATTTATCTCTTTCATAGCCTCATTCTGTTGTTAGACGCCGTCGGGTTTAAGGGTTTACTTTTACTCTCCATATGCTATATGCTAGCTCTTGCATGTATATAGAATGTGTTGCTTATTGCTTATTGTAAACAGGATTAATTATTATTTTGTCTTTGTGTCTTTTCCGCGCTTTGTATTATTTATTTGAAAGTAATTCGCATAACTGATTCTGCCTGCCTTTTTGTCAAGTCAATAATTAATTGACTGTAGTATCTCAGTAGCATACACAACCCAGTTGTTTGGCTGCACTATTTTGTTATACTAACACAGAATCAGCTGTGTAAGACTGTCCTGCCTTACTATTGCATTTTATTACGCCGACTAGTTTAACTGTTGCCCCTATAGGAAGCCAGGTTCTCCATTTTGTCTCTGTAGGTTTGCAATCCAGAGGCTAGTAATAGAATTATTGTATGTATTACTTTCCTAGCTATACTTATGTATCTTTAGTTAACTGTAAAAGGCCATATCTGTCCTGTCTTCTCCAGACATTGCTTGGATGGTATAACCTTCTGGCCTATAGGTTTTGTCTTCAAACCGTGTGATACTGTGACTTGTACTATTGTTAGTTGCATTATATATTTTGGACTATAGGTTTTGTCTTCAAACCATGCGATACCGTGATTTTTCCTCTTGCTACTTGCATCACACACTTTCCTACTGTAAACTTTGACCATTCACAGCTGCCCTGTCCATCCTGAACTACCCACTTTAACCATTGTTACCAGCAGTTCAACCTGCCTAACCAAGTACATCACTCTGTACTGAATCAAATTATCACAGAAGGACTCTAGGAAGTATGCAGCATCTGCTAAAAAACACTGGCAAACCATTTTTTACCAGCTGTTCATCCTGCTGCTTAACCAAGTAAAGTCTATGTACTGAACCAGCTTATCCCAGAAGGACTCAAGGAAGTATGTACATCTGCTGCTAATTTGTGTATTTTATTGCTTTTAGGCCCAATTAGGTGTTCAGTGTGCTCCCCTGCCTGAATAGCCAGCAGCCAAGCCCTTACTCTATTGTATCTCTGCACTCCCTCTACATCCAGATCCCAGATTTACATTAGCTCCTATCTCCCTCAGCCTATCCAGTCCAGGGTCTGCCCAGGTGGGTTATAACCTGCATTTCTCCATTTGTCCACTAGATGGCAGTCTCTTACCACTAATCCTGACTACTTCTCTCTGTAAACTATACTTCTTCTCTGTAAACTATAAAATTGCCCTGTTTATTCTGTCTCACATATTTTACCACCTCTGTCCTTTTGACTATATGTTTCTACTAAACAGTAACCTATAACCTCTCTCCTACATATCCACCAATTAATTCCTCACTCCTTCAACCACACCACCCTCCTATTCCCTGCAAACCTATAATCTCTAACCTTATACTCTATAAAAACATGCCCTTAACCCTTAAATATCTCTTTCCTCTTCTTCTCCTAAACATCCTACTTTACTACTACACCCTTACCCCTCCTATGAAAATCAAAACTTACCAAACTCCTACTTTAACCAAACATACTACAACTACACTTCCCCTACCCAAACAATCACATATTAATATACTAGCTACCTGTCCTTACCTCCCTCTCTACCATAAAGCCCACCATTACCTACTCACAACCTCTAAAAGACTCATTCTAATACCAGTCAAATATACAAAACCCCTGCAACCACCCCAAACTCTTATACTTATATATGGAGATATCACCCAAACCCTGGCCCCAATACCTCCAAAATCAAAGCCCTCTAAAACAAACTACCAATTATTCTAACCCACCCTTTTCCCTCTATTTCTCATCTTAATATTCGTAGCATTAACAACAAAGTCACACAACTCCATGCCTTAATTGATTTTTATGCCTTTGATATCATCTGTCTCACAGAAACCTGGCCCTAGTACCAAGACAATGAATTCACCCCCAGGCTATAGTACCTTAAGACAAGACCGTCTAATAAAAAAGTGGAGGAGTGGCCCTCCTGTTCAAATCCCAACTTCAGGTGTCTTTAATTAACTCCTCCCCCCCCCACACCAGGAAATGCTGAAATTCTTTCCACTAAACTCCAAATTAACAAAACCAAAGCTATAAACATAATATGTTCCTACATCCCCTCCACACCCTGGAAAATATCCTAAGCTGGATTTCTAGCACCTTCCCCCAGGAAACCATACTCCTAGGTGATTTTAATATCGACTGGAACTCCTGCATATCTCCCAAACCCACCACACCTTAACCTCTTTAACTTTCATCAAACCATTAACTCCCCTACGAGAATACATAAATCCACCCACAAACAAACGATCCTAGACTGGATACTGACCAACAACAATCCCCTCTCCTATAAAACAGGTATACTCCCTGACAATATTAGTGACCACCTCCTTACCTTTATCACCAAACAAAATCAATCTAACATCCTTTCAAACTGAACTCAAAGAATATAACTGGTCAACTCTAAAATACCTCCCAATAGATGAACAACACCTTCTTACAAATTCTAAACCAACATGCCCCATCCCGGTTAGTCAGAATCAGATCCAAGCAGCTCCTTGGCTCTCTGTTATAACTAAACAAACTATGAGAGCGAGAAATAAATCATGGTCAAAATGGAGATCCACTAAAAAGCCCTACTGACCATCAAACCTTCAAACATCTAAGAAACAAAACAAAGAAACTTGTCATCCTAGACAAAAAAACTACAACTTTCAATACCAACAAAACCAAAACCAAAACCCAAAAAATTCTGGTCAGGAATTAATAAACTACTCCACCCAGGCAACACCACCCCACCTAGCAGCTTAGCCAAAAAAACCTAACATCATAGCCAGCCAACCTTTAACAATTTTCTCTTCTCAAACTGTAAACTGCTTGCAAGCACCATGACTCCACCCCTCCCTCCAAACTACCCCTATCCCTAACAATACCTATACACTAAAACTTGAAACCTGACAAACTTCCAGCTGAATACCTTCAATTAGCTGCAAAAGAAATAGCCTACCCAGTATCCATCTTAATAAACAGAACCATAACAGAATCCAAAATTCCTTCCTGACATTATTCCACTCCATAAAGGTGGAAACTCTAATGAACTATCTAATTTTAGACTATCCAAAATAATGGAACGCTGTATTCACCATCAACTACTAAACTATCTCTTAAATAACAACCTGCTTGTAGACTCTCAACATGGTTTTAGACCCTACCACAGCACTACTACTGCCCTTCTCTCCTTCTCTGACACCATAACTAAAAATCGAAATAGAAACCTATTCTCATCTGCACTATTTGGACCTCTCAAAAAGCATTTGATATGGTCAACCATCAACTTCTCCTTGATACCTATTCTCAAGCATTACAGTGGTTCACAAGCTGTCCTGTGGGACAGCATCTATCCACTCAACTCCCTGTTACTATTGGTGTCCCACAAGGATCTATCCTAGGCCCCTACTTTTCTCCATTTTCATCAATAATTTGCCCAATTCCCTACCAATATCCACATGCATACAATATGCAGATGATTCTACTCTCATCTGCTCTGCCTCTACCCCAGCAGAACTCCTAATGGCACTATCATCAAACTGTCACATTGATTTAACTATCAAAACTGTCAATAAAAAACTCACCTCATCTCTACGCAATCTTCAGAAACTGAATACTGCGATTTGCCACTGGCTCACCTTTCCAAACTCACCACTGTCTTAACTTAAAGAAACTCAACTGGCCTCCTACAACAACTAATCATCACTTTCAAAATTCTTCATTACCCTCCAATATACCCATACTAAATAAACTCATCACACCTTATAAAAATCTCAAGACACTCAGATCAGCCAACAAGCTACTAGTTACTACCTTGAAATCTCATAACAAATCTGGTGATTCCCTATTTGCAAACACTATCGGTTCTTACTGGAATAAACTTCCCATCGAACTGACCTCCTAACATCTTGTCACCTTTTCAAAAACAGATAAAACCACCTACTAACTCACTGGCTATGCCCTGCTCCAATCCTGACTGAGCATAGTACTGTTCATTACTATATACAGTCTGCTACTTGCAATTCTTTCCACTCCCTTTCTTACCTAGACTAACATCCTCAGCCCCTTACTTGACCTTCACTCTTTTCTCCTATCTGCCTACTTCACCGTATAGTCATCCTCTCTCTATTTTCTTTCCAGCCATACCTAGACCATCTTTATCCTACTACCATAGCTTGTCATCTCTATCCTGCTTCCTCACTCTCCTTTTCAACTTTACTTTCATAACAGTTAACTACATATTCTATCCACAATTTCTATCTATCTTTTCTACCCTTTTTCCCATAGCTTTACTACCTATATACCTGCTTACCTTCTAACTTGCTTTCTTAATACTTGTTACCATCAGTTTCTTTCCCTCTGCTAACTACCTAATCTGTCTTCTAGCCTACTGACCGATGATTAAATTACTTAGCTTGACTACATATATCCTTAACTCAACTTTATATTTTTGTGCCTGAGCTTAACTCCTCACCCACATTATGTGAACTCTATTTGTTGCCTACTTAAATTAGTCCAGGCAAACTGTATTTTGTCTCTGTACATTTTTGTTTTTTTTGTTTTTAAAAAATTGATATATTTAGTAAAGTATTCCTCATGTATTGTCTTAGTCTGATAGTGGAGCTTTTCTCCTCGGGCCTCTGCTGAAAATGGACATGTATCCAGCCAGACTAGCCCGGTTAACAAATGTAAAATAAAATAAAATAAATAAAATAAATTTTAAGCCAAACAAGAACGCTTACTTTTTAAATAGAGATATTTATACTATTAAACTATTTCTTATACAAAAGTGGGACATTCAGCTTTTTTATTTTACTGCAGACTATTTCTACAAACAGATAATAAGAAAACAAAAATTCTAACATTCAAATGTCAAAAGTGGGTTAATTAAGGGATTCAGCAAGAGCTTATATTCAGCATTTCATTTAAGAGCTAGAGCTAGTGATAGTATAGTACTATAGTGGGTAAACCTGCTTCTTCAAACAGGTAGGATCTCCAGTTTGGTTCCTTTGTAGAGTATCTTCTGTGTGGTATTTGCATGTCCTAACTGTGTCCATGTATTTTTTTTCCAAGGTGTCTGATTTTCTCTTATATCTGAAAGTTGATGATTTTCCAAACCAAATGTGTGCTCATCCTGGGATGAGCTTTCATACTATCCAGAAATGGAACTATGCTATATGTCAGGTGGCTTCCTAGATTTTCTCTGGTCAACCTGTGACTCTCCAGATAATGTGGATATCAGGAAGTGAATGGACAAATTGCTATAAATAAAGACAGGGGTATTTTCCAAGTATAGCAGGGTATGTATACTTGAGCTAAGTAGTAGGTATAGGTGTGCTTATGTTGTAAACAAAAACAAACAGTATATCTTAATATAACCAACTCAGAGAACATAATATATACCATGCAATGCATCTGATGGCATTTAGTACATACCACACTCTACTACAGATGACATACTGTTTCTAAACATTTGCTCAAACTAGAATTTTCTGACACAGAAATGTATGCATCATCAATGTAAGAGTGTGGTTGAGTTCACTTCTTCCATTGAACTACTGACATACACGATAAAGAAGTACTATATACCATCAAACCAGTGACATACAAGACATAAGGAAGCACTATATACCATCAAACCAATGACATATATGATAAAGAATAGCTATGTACAATGAAACCAGTGACATACATGACATGATATGGATGGGTTATATACCTTCAAACTAATGAGATACATGCCATGATTAAGAAGAGCTATATACCATTCCAGTGTGCTATATGAAAGAGTGGAAGTCATTATAGGAACAGGACATAGAAAGCAGAGGAAAATGGGGATCGGAGGTGCAACAACAGAAAGAGCAAGTCAGGCCATGCACGATAAAACAACACTTTTCAGTAACTATAAGAGAAGATACTAACTAAACAACACAGCAGTTTCAGTAGTAACTTGGGAAAACTGCAGTCAGTGTGGATAACTGCGAAGAGGTATGCCATAGATAAAAAAATGAACAAGTACAATCAGTATCTTTACCAAGGGAGTGTGGGCTATAAAACGTCCTTGTACAGTGTGAGCAGACAGTTCCAGGGGATTATGTGTAGGACAAGGATGTGATCCAAATGGAGAAGAGATAATTCACAGCACTTCTAGACTGTGCAATAAGGCAGGAACAAGTTTGATTAGACAGTACAAAGTAGTGTTGTGACATTTTTAAAAACACAGCATAGACAGAAACAAAGTAGCACATTTAGTGCTTTTAAAAAGGGACTCTCAAACAACACAAGCAACACATTTTAAGACTGAGAATGTCATGAGACAAGAATTAGCATTCTAGTAGCTGCTGGATATAGCATGGAAGAAGTAAGCGGGTTGGAGAGGATGATACAGAGGAGATACAGAAAAATAATGCATACAAGGGGGCTTCAAAGAAGAATTCATCAGCGAAGCAAAGGAGATGCTGGGGAAGAAAGGAATGGAAATACGTGAGCTGGGTGAGGAAGGTCTAACATATCAAATGAAGACTGCATTTCCATAAGCTGCCTTATAGTGAGAATGGTTTAGAATATGCATCCAGGTATGGGGAGATGGCATAAAACAAAACAAGAAGAAGACAGATAAAGTTTCTAATAGAAAATGAGGTGTATTAAGGGGAGGAGATAAAGATGCTACTAGATGTAGAGATAAGCTTGAAATTAATACTGCTCAGATCAAGCCGAGATGCGACCAGGGTGGTTACAATAGGCAGAATGTTGTCACATGTATATTCCATGTCAGTGCAAATTACTTAACAAAACTGACCAGGAGGAAGCTGTAATGTGGATAAAGGAACTGTCAATTATTTACATGCAACCAGCAAGCATGGAATCTTTTGAGGAAGTGTTTTGGTGCCGAAATCCAGGAGCACTAATCTAGCATCTTCAATTTCAGTTTTATTCCAATTATTTATTACTGAAGTGCCTGCGACAATGGAATAAAAACACATACCTACAAATTCATTTAGCCGAAGGATAAACCAAAACATAAACAAATATACAAGGAAAGAAAAAATGAGCAATATATAGTTTGGTTGAAAACATTACTTCTGCTAAAAAACAATGAACACATTAATGAATTGCAAATAAGTTTCAGGTAGATTTGAAAGTAAATTTGAGCCAAGGTCATTAAAAGAAGGAATAGGAGTGATTATGTTGGCTTCCTGTAAAAAAACAAGCAAATAGGTAATCTACACATAGCAATGGAGCCACAAAGAAACCAGGCTAAAATGTGTTCAAAGTGCTAGGAAACTTGGATGATGATGATTTACTGATGATTTACACAAAACAGCAGAAGTAAACACTTTTCACATAATTCAACAGCTTGTATTAGACAATCCAAAACACAGAAAGTTCTTTACAAAATGGAAGAAAGTTGATGAAATAGAGCAGAACATTAAGAATAGGAAAACAAGAAGTAAGGGTAGAGAGGGTTTTGAGAAAATGCCACACTTTAATCAATGAAAGCAGAGTAAGGAAGAGGAATGGACAAAATCCAAAAAGAAACTATGAGAAAAGAAACCAAGGAAGGAATAAGCTAATGCAGTTACAAGAAAAGAAGGCCAGCAGACAGTTTTAATGTCAGAATGACAGGAGCATAACCGCAACAAGAGTAAAAAGAGAAAATGAAACAGTGGAAGTGACTGGTTACATGTTCTTTACCAAAGAAATAGAACAGGAATAATTACAGAGAAGAATGCTTTGTATTGTTCTAGTTAAAGAGAAAGTACAAATAGTAGCTTCTTCAGCAAATGGTGGCTCTGCAGTCTGCTTTCAATACAGGACCTGGGACAAACAAAAAAAAAGGTGTGTGTGATTGCAGTGGCATACATGATGGAAAAATATCAGATATATCAGGGATTTTGTGGGAAAAAAGAAAACAATAGGAGAAAGGTGGCAGACAAAATTTGATGTGTGGGCAACATTAAAAGAGGCACAATGGGCAGGAATAGAGGAGACATTAACAAAACAAGAAAGGTCAGAGAACAATGTTACTAAAGGAGATGGATAAAGGTCAAAGAAACGACTACTGTAGGTGAAGGGAGTAAGTCAGAGAAAAGACCGAAGTGGCTAAGGGGGAAAAGACAGGTGCAGGACCGAAGACCAATTTTAAGGGAAAATGGATATGGACAGTACTATGGCCCCATTAAAGGTTCCCTGAGGGAATGGAAGAAGAATGAATGAGGACAGAGAGCATGAATTTTTAGAAAGCGAGAAGACAACCATGGGAAATCAGAAGATCCACTACAGAAAGGGAATACTGGTATGAAGATCAGAAAGAGGACTCAATACATGAAAAGGCAAGCTATAGGAAAAGAACCTAGCTAGTGTATATAAACGAGTAGTAGGCCATACCAAAACACAAACAAGCAGTCAGAGATTCATATGGAATTCCTTCCAGTACTAATCCCAAAGCAAAAGTAGGGCATGGGATGCGCATGAAATGATATGCTTCCAGTATACAAATATCTGTAACTGTCTTTATATTTATATTCAGTTATCATGATTTCCTACCATTTAAGTGCACTTTCAGAAAAAAAAGTACTCAATTCATTCAGAATGCTTGTTTCCTAAAATGTATGCATCAATACAACTCATTCATTGTTTTCTGTTAATTTGTTTCTACCAGCAGTTAATGAATCAGGTCTATTACCTAATACGCATGTCAGAAAGAATTCCATTATAAGACATTTCTTTCATTTATATATTTTGTCAGTTGACACATGAGCTGGATTCATTCCAATGGAACTTGATGTGAAAATATGAGTCAGAAATAATGTATTTTTATACATATATTACCTTATTAATACAGTTAATGTCAAATTTGTAGCATTTCTAAAAGTTTGCTATCCCAGCTACACCTATATATTACCAGCCTTCAACAAGCAGCAACTATCAAACCAGTATTGCACTTGAGTAATCTTCCCTTACTACAAACTGTCTGCTGCTCATTTTACTGGCGCTCCTATCTGCTAGGTGCTTTTACCACTATTTTAGGGGGTCCTGAGTTAATCCTGCTCCATCCTTCGCAGATAAGAGATTTATTTTATTGTTTTGCACTTCAGTTAACTGTTCAGATTGCTGCTGCTTTATTTTTGCATTATTTGTTCATTTTGCCTTTAAATCATTCTAAAGGTCCCTAACATTTGAAATTGCCTTGTCAAGGTAGTTGGGTTAAGATGTGTTCTTGTAGTATTACACTCACAAGCAATCTTTATTAGTGCTTTTAAATCAAGACATTAGCAGTACCCTGTACAGAGACAACCATCCAGAAAGTAAATTGTTTCTATAAAACTACCCTTAAAACTGAAACCTGCAACTTAGGGTGCTAAAACCAAGCCATTATAAGGAGACAAAATTAGAGCAGTCAATTTGCACATTAAACAGCACTACTGTGGAATCTTAGCACCATCTAACCTAGCCTAGTGCCAAACTCCTGATACCACCCAAGGAGATGGGTCTATATTACCATATTGAATGGTAATAATCTCGAATACGGATATTAGTGAAAACGCAGGTAAATGAACTTGTTTTTTGGGGGTCAAGGTACAGTGAGGATTGGAATATTTGCTCTTTCCTCACTGTAGTGCGACCTTGGAGTTGGAATATATATTTAGCAGGGGGTGTGGGGGATGCAGCCCCCCACAATAGCAAGTTTGTTTACCTGCGTTTTCACTAATCTCAGCATTCGAGATTATTCCTATTCGATATGGTAATATAGACCCAAGGAGATGTCTGTGTAACCCAGTCCATAAACTACAGTAACCCACCCAAATACAGGTTTAGACAACATGTATAAGCACGTTCAAGATGTCACCATGGCCAGCTTGGTAGATATGGCATTATGAGACAATGTAGCAATTGTCTCATGTTCACAGACAGCCATTTAATCCTTAAGGAAATAAATGCAGTATGTGTGAGATACCACCTATAGTATAAAATTTCTCACATACAAACAAGGTTGTCAAGAACACACACACACACACACACACACACACACACACACACACACACACACATATTATACCAACTTAAGCTGAGGCACTAAAAAGCACTCTTTTACCCTGAAGACCTCCTAAGCCTATAAACAGCAACACTCATACTCAGCAATCTCTAAAACACTGAACACCACACATATGTGTACACCCAATGGAACACCAAGAGCAAAGCCCATAAGTCAAACAAATGCATTACCCAGGACTGTTGTCACATGGGACTCCATTATATCACACAAAGATGGCCACTCACCAGACTGAACAAGGAGAAGATAAAGGTTAGTTGCTTATCTGGGGACAGGATCCACCAAATTATGTGCACTCTGAACTCACTATACCACAGATACCAGTATGATACTGTCATAGTCCATGTGGGCATTAATGACTCCAGACATACTTCCCTGGACTATATTAACAGAGGCATTGTTGATCTCTCTCAATGTGTGTCTCAGACAGGTATGTACCTTGTATTCAGCATTATTCTACATCCACCAAGGATGATGTCACAGTGCAAATTAAAGATGATTTACTTCAATAACTAGCTTAGTTTTTGGTGGCTTCAGGGAGATTCAATATTTGTTGTCACTGGAGGACATGGTTAATAAACTATGTTGCTTTGCAAAGGATGGTTTGCACCTGGATCCACTAGGCTACCAAATACTGGCTAAAACTTTATCCACACTCTTAGAGCCTTTTTATGTAATGTCAAACTGACAAACTTGCTGGCATAGCAAATAAAACCCAAACAAAACTTAAAGGTGTTACTGCTCAATGCTAGGACCCTAAACAAGAAACTCAATACCCTACAAGCTCTCCACAGTCTGGAGAATATAGACATCTGTGCCATTACCAAGGCATGGTTTAAATCCACAGATAGTACTCAGGCAGTGCATGGCTTCAGTGCCTTTCAAACATTTAGATTATCAGCTGCACAGACAGAGACAAAAGGTGGACAAGGCTCAACCCATATTACCAACAAGCATAAATCTAGGTTGGTTAAACAGGACAATGCCCTGGAATTTATCCTTGTGCAAATCACCATAAACAAAGTCCCATATCATATCCTGGCAAGCTATAGGTCATCCTTTATGTCCTTAGAATTCTATAGCTCATACCTAGACTTACTGGAGACACCATTAAACCAAATATCCTATTCATGACAGACTTAACTACCCCTCTATAGATTGGGAGACGTACACTGCCTCAAAGATTTACTAACACAAATACCCTTGACCAGCTGGTATGCACACCCACCAGAGGTATAAACATACTGGACCTGGTTCACAATAGTATGGAAGAGCACTACACCCCCCTCACACACACATACATACACACAGTGACAGACTCTAGCTGGTGAGGTTAGACCACAAAGATGTCTCCTTTGAAACAAAAATCATCTTGGTAACCCCAGCAAACCCTGTAACAGTTAAAAACTACTCCAAAGCAAACTACATCCTATTAAGTGATGTTTTGTCAAAATTCAGTGCATCTCCCAACCCTGAGTTCACAGCAACCTATGTGAAATTGTTCACAGAAACCCTGTACCTATTAGAAGTAAGCCCAAAAAAAAAATCCTAACCTTGACAGGGTCCAAAGGAAAAAAGGTCATGGCTAAAATCATAAAGAGAAACTCTCATAATGATAGGAGCTCTCTATTTTAGTTTCCCATTTAGTTTAAGTCCAACAAGTTTGAGGTCAACATAGTCTGGCAGGCTACAGACAACCACAATGCCTACTAAAGTCATGTCCAAAACCTCAAAGGCAGTATACATTGGTGTGCCAAACTGGTGGTCAGTAGTGCTATCTTCACTTGAGCAGAGTGACATAGTGAATTTGCTGGCTGACAAATTCAGCGCAAACTTCACCCTCCACTCCCTCCCACCTCTCCCAAGAAATACCTCAGCATAACCCCCCCCCCCTCCAAATATTAACAGAGAGGAGGTCTTGGCAGCTCTCACTAAGACCTAAAACACAGCCACAATGGGCCCCAATAATATCATGGGATGCCTCATGTAGCTTGAAACGTGACCTATCAGGACCACTTGAGTCTCTTTTCAATTATAACCTCAAAACACTGTTTGTGCCTTGAAAGTGGACAACTCCAAAGTTCATCCCTCTTCACAAAGGTGGACTCTCTCAGTTGACCCCAAAAATTATAAACCTATTACACTGACTAGTCTATCATGCAAATCCATGGAATGAATTATCATGGAAATGATCAACAAAGACATAGGCAACCTTTAGACACTGGAATCCACTAGTGTAGCTAGGGTGTGGTAACTGCCCCAGGTGCAAAGACTTGGAGGGTGCTGTCAGCTGATCCTGATATTGAAAGCCAATATTGCATTTGCGGTCAGATCTGAGCACTGTAGTACTCTGTACAGGCAGGGTATAAACTGCCTAAGCAATTGCTAGATTGGCTTAATACAGATACAGTAAAGTGCTTTTTTCCCCCTCTTCACCTGAACAGTAGAAGGGGTGGGGTGATGATTCATGGTACCAGCACAGGGCACTGGCTGAGCCAGCTATGCTTCTGCTGGAACCAATCCAGTTTGTCACGCCTACTAAATCTGGTGGACTTTTTTGAGGTCACCAAGGCAATGGATGAGAGGAAAATGCTGCATACTGCCTACCTGGACCCAGCTAAGGCATTCTGCATAGTTTACTAGATTGCCAGTTGGCTCACAGACAGGACCCATGAAGTCAGGATTGGTGATACCACCTCTATTAACAGACCAGCCTCCAGCATGGTGTCTCAGGTCTCTGTGCTGGGACCACTCATATTTGGCATCTACTTCTCAAAGGTAAAAGGTAATGTCAATGACCTTTGGCAGAACAAGTTCACAAACAACTGCAGATTGGGAGCTATCATAGAACCCCCTGACAAACATTTTACAAGAATGTCCAACACAGCCAAATGACTGCTGCCAAAGTCATGGGATGAAACTCAGTGCTAAAAAATGCATTATAGTGCCTTTTGGGAAAACTGACACCAAGGCTAATTACTCCATCAATAAAATATCCCCATGAGTTGACCCAGTAGTCAGGGATCTGGGAACATATGTAGACTATAATCTGTCATTTGACCAGCATGTGGACAAGTTAGTAAGAAAGTCATTCTATTTTACACAACATAAAAAAAAAGACATGGCATCCAGGTCCAATGAAGTCACAGTGTCAATTTATTCAGCCCTTAAAGACCCATCACTGAGTATAATTTCCCCTTCAGCATTTACCTGACTAGATATATGCAACAGTTGGCATGACCACAAAGGTTCTTTAACTTGAGAATCAAGGGTATACATGTATTATCCTATATGCATTGCCTTAAAGCCCTATCTCTAGATTCAATCTTCCCTGGGTTTTCGAATACTGGCCAAGGCTCTTGCCACCCCCATAGTGCCTTTTTTAGGCAAGGCTCAAAAGACAAACCCACCTCCTTAGACAACACAAGGAAAAAGAAACTAAGGGTAATGCTGCTCAATGCCAGAAGTCTAAACCTCAAGATGCACGCACTCAACGCTCTCCTCAGTATGGAGAATATTGATATCTGTGCAGTAACAGAAACCTGGTTCAAGGCTCCCGAGAGCACCCCAGCACTACCAGACTATACCTCATACCATGCTTTTTGGCCCCAAAACTTAGACTGAACCACAAGAGGAGGGGGAGTATCCATATTCATTAAAGATACCCATACCTCCAGGCTAGTGGCACTGCATGAAGCATCTGAGACCATCCATGTGCAACTAACAGTGGGCAAAACTGCCTTCCAGTTTGTAGCCTGCTACAGACCACCCTCCCAAACTCAGGAACCCCACTCGGCTTTCCTGAAGACACTGGAAAATATGAAGATCTCTCCAAACACCATTATATTGGGTGACTTTAACTACCCAAACATAGACTGGGAGCACTACTCAAGCCCCAACACCCTAGCCCAACGGTTCCTAGAATTTATAAACTCAAATGCTATGGAACAACTGGTCACCACTCCCACAAGAGAGGAAAACATATTGGACCTGATCATCACAAACATGGGGACTCTATGTTCCATACCAGAGGTATACCCCTCATTGGTAAGATCTGACCATAAATTAATCACTATGGACATCCATATCCCATCCCCACCCCCAGCAAAGGAAACCACGGTCAAAAACTTCTCAAAAGCAAACTTCCCACTTCTCAAAACTGAGCTGGAATCCTTCAAAGCCCCAGGGCCAGTGGAAAATACGGCCCAAACCACAGAATCCTTTACAAATGCATTCTATGGATACCTACAGGAATGCATGGATCATGCTATCCCAAATAAAACCAAGACACACTCCTCCAAAGGCAGGAGACGTGTCTGGTGGACCCCAGCCATAAATAAGCTGTACAACAGAAGGAGGAAGCTACTACATGATAGAGCAAAATCCCTGAAAGGGAAGGCAACTATGATCAGTACTAGCAAGAAACTACGATCCCTCATAAAATCATCTAAGGCTAGCTTTGAAAGAAAAATTGCACAAGACGCTAAAGATAACCACAAGGCTTTCTTTAGTTATGTCAGAAACCTGGGTGGAAACTCCCAAATATGCTCTGAGTTAGTGCAAAATGAATAAAATACACTGAACCCACAGACATTGCCAACATCCTGGCAGACAGGTTCAGTGCAAACTTCTCCACCCCCTCCCCCCCAAATGAGCAAATGACTATCCCAACAGAGTGTAGCCTCCCTGACATCACAGATGCACAGGTGAGAGCTGCCCTCTCCAAAGCAAAACACACAGCATCAACGGGACCGGACGGTGTCCCGGGCTGCGTTTTACATGAGCTCCAAGAAGAACTGAACCCTCACTTAAAATCACTGTTCAGTCTCAGCCTTACAACAGAATATGTACCCAAAGAATGGCGTACAGCAACAGTGGTCCCACTCCATAAAGGTGGTGCCACAACGTACCCTGGAAACTATCGCCCTATAAGCCTAACTAGCCTGGTCTGCAAAGCTATGGAGTGTATCATCATGGAACTCATAAACAAAGACATTGGGAACCTCCAAACACTGGATCCTACCCAATTCGGCTTTAAGGGCAGATCTTGCCTCTTGAACCTGGTCGATTTCTTTGAAACAGTCACCAAGGCCATAGACAAAGGGAAGGTAGTCCACACAGCCTACCTTGACCTTGCAAAAGCCTTCGACACAATACTCCACTTGGGCATCATAAATAAGCTCACCAGCTTAAATATCAACCCCTATGTCACAAGATGGGTTGCAAACTGGCTTAGGGATAGAACCCACATGGTCAGAATTGCAGGTGCCATGTCAGACTCTAAACCAGTTACAAGTGGCGTCCCACAAGGCTCAGTCCTGGGACCTCTCTTGTTTGGTATATATTTCTCTGTGGTACAGGCTAACACAGGAGGACTATGGCTGTCAAAGTTTGCAGATGATTGCAAACTGGGGGCCATAATCGACTCGCCGGCTGACACAAGCATCCTCCAAAAAGGTCTCACAGAGACAGATAACTGGTGCCAGAGCCATGGCCTAAAGCTAAATGCCAAAAAGTGCATAGTCATCCCCTTTGGGAAAAACAAAGTGCCCACAAATTACCACATAGGTGGTAATCCATTAAGTATGGAAGAAGTAATTTGGGATTTGGGGACCCAAGTAGATTGCAGTCTCTCCTTTGACAATCACATTGCCAAAGTGGTTAGAAAGACATTCTATATAGCCCACCTTATCACGAAGGGGTTCAAATCTAGATCAAGAGAGGTCATTGTGCCCCTCTACTCATCACTCATCAGGCCCATAATTGAATACAATGCCCCATTTGGGATGTACCTTTCCCGACACCTGCTACAACTAGAAAGACCCCAAAAGTACCTAACCAAGAGGAGCAAGGGACTCAAACAGATTCCCTAGGCAGTTAGGCTAAAGAAACTCCAGCTCTACTCAGTTGCTTACTGCCTACTCAGAGGCGATCTGTGCCTGACGTATAAAGCCATGTCCAACCCAGAATTAATGGACATGCTCCACCTCAAGAAATCCAAATCCTTCAGAACTACATGCTCCAGTGACTTAAACCTCAGCACAGAAATAAATAGAACATGCTGGTGGGACAGATTCATATCCCACATGCTCCCCTCACTCTGGAACAAAATTCCAATCCATGTCAGACAGAGCCCCTCAATGACCCCCTTCAAGAAGAATCTTGACGTTTGGATGGGAGATCGTAAATTTACCCCTGGGATCTCTTCTGTGTCACTGCTAGACAGAGGCACGGTAAACTAACCTTAAATGGGCTATCTTCTGTGACCTACTATACAGAGGCACACTCAACTAATCTAAGAAGGGTGGCGAAAGCCAAACACACTCTGGCTAGGCTTGTAAATGCCCTAGGACAGATAGCCTAGTATGAACCTATGAACCTATGAACCACATGATGTAATCTATGCCTGACATACAAGACATCCTCATATCCAGCGCTGGTGGACCTTTTGCATATCCACAAAATGAACAGCATCAAAACCATTAGATCCAAGGATTTAAATTTTGCTTGTGACATAAATAAGACATGTTAGTGAGACAGATACATGTCTCAGAAGATCCCTGTCCTCTGGAACAGGTTCCCCATCCATGTGAAGCAGAGTCCATCTCTAACCCTATTTAAGTGTAATATTGACCAATAGACAGGAAATCAGAAATTTACCCCAGGGTCTGTCCCCTGTGTCTCTGATAGACATAGGCAGACAGTAACGCTCATACTAACATACCTCCGCATAACTGTAGAAACTTCCTAACTAACAATCTCCCTCCTAATAAATGCCCATGATATGTAGGAACACAATTGGGTTGCACAGCTAGGCTCATAAAGGCTCTGGTGGTCATTAGCCTAGTATATGCCTATGAACCAAACCTCTTGCAGCATCCTTCATCTTCGTTAGAAATGAACAAAGAATGTTTCCAAAAGTTAAATGGATTTTAATATCATCACAGCATCAATTTTAATGACGTTGTTGTATCTTTCGGCTTTTCCCGGTTAGGGGTCGCCACAGCGGAACTCCGGTCCGCTAATGATTGGCAGTAAATTTTTACGTGCCGAGTTGCCGGCCCTGACGCACAACCTTCAACGAAGGTACACAGCATCAATTTTAATATCACTTACATTCCATACACTTAAATAACTGCTTCCAAATCTTGTGTTTTTAAATAATTCATACATGTATCACAAAACATTGCACAATCAGCATGTAGCTAGCAATTAAATGTCCTTTAGTCATAAGCAGAGTGTTGCCCAAATGTCAAGAACAAAGTTCTGAATACAATCCACAGAGAAAATAAATGGTATGTTCCATTTGGCAAATTATATTTTCCTGTCAATCCTGGAACTGATTATGCACTTGATACCCTTTCATAAGATCTCTGGAACAAAAAGAAAAAAGAGAGCGATACCCATATTTTATATACAATATTTAAATCATCCTGTTCTTTACAGCCTTTAAAGTAACAGACAGTTACTGACAGGTGTTTTACAGACCCACACTTAAGTGTGCGCAACAAAGTACAGTACAGAGTATGCACGAAGGCAGCACTTACTAAGCATCACAATGTGAAGTAACAAAGGATGCACAATTAACATGCATTTTTTTTATACCACAATTTTTCTCTTCAGTGATAATGCATATATAACTAATGACATAGACAGCAAAACCTAACAATAGATACATGCTGCTAAGGCCACTGCACGGTACATAATTGTATGATACTCCACAGAGGACTCCGTCTTGAGGCGAAACGCATGTAAGCAAAGCTATCCATTTTCACAAAAATCTGGTGAGTAAATAAAATATCCGACTTCTGGACACTATCAACAGAATGCAGCTTGCATAATCCAAAACTTTTACATCTATAAGCATGTTTCAAATAGCACTTGTTTTTTTTTACATGTCAGTCTACATTAGATATTGAATTACAGTGCATGAAGACCACCAAAGATCAGACATCTTTAAACGTCACAATACATTTTTTCTAAGTAACGAGGCATATGGAAATAGTGGCAAGGGGGTATGATGAAACCATGCAGTCCTTTAGCAAAACTGGAATGTCTCAAACACTGCGACTCAGAAAATTCAGAAATGATGCTGTCATTTCTGAGTTATAATGAAATCCATCTGGATGCATGTTAGAGATCAAAGTAAAAACTTTCTCCAAATGAGTAATTTACAAAGTAAATAATGTGTAGCTATTTTTCTGAAATATACAAGAATAAATCAGAGAACTGTCACAATTTGCATGCAACGGGAAGCTGTTGTTTAACTAAAGTTCTAGTTTAGCTATCAAGTTTTTTTTTTTTTTGAAGAATTGCACCACAAAAAATATTGAACTGCCATGATATCTTTCGACACTAAATGAATAGGGTAGAGAAGTCACTACAGCAACTTTAATAACATACTGCCACTTTGACAATGTGCAAAACTGAAAAAAAGGTGCCATCTCTCATTTACTCAAGCTGCCTACACTTTTTCCATACAGCATACTTTAATACAAAACATTGTCTACTAATACATGAATATGAAACAGAGACCACAAAAAACATGTTCGAAATGGAGTATGAAATTAACGGCAAAGCAAAGAAATTGTAAAAAGGTGCATCAGTAAGTAGAAAATGCTACTGTAAAATCTGCAACAGTAAGATGACCGCAGCGAGAGTATAGTGCGGCTTTTAGTAAACTCCTTGACACAGGGCTGCCACAGTATAAGATCTACTCATAGTAGCAATACCTCTCACTTCTGTAGTACCATCCAACAAACTCTATTGAGCCATTCATTTCTCCCCAAAGAGATAGCCAGCCAGCTCATTCTCTGACCACAGTGAGAGCCCCATAGCCCATCCATTCACTAGCTAGGGCAACAACCCACAGGCCTCATTGTTCTTTCTAAAGGTAAGATACAGGCATTGGGAGGAGGATGAGATTAGTCCTTGACCCCAGTTCTACCTCCTCCCCTCAGTGACTTGTTGCTTCTCCAGTCATTGCACTCTTAGAAAAATGCATGTATGCACTCACCTCTAAACATCCCTAGCTACAATGTGCATTGTAATCAGTAGCCCTCTCAGCAGTCCTGCTTGCTAGACCTCCATACTCATGTCGGGATCAGCACTGCAATGGGACAGACCGCCACCCCCAAGATGAATTACTTCAATCTCAACCCCCCTACCTCGATAGATCAGTGCTCTAGCAAGTACAAACCCAGGTTATTTGGATCCTAGTCAGGGCCTTTTTCTCTCACTACTCCACGGATCCAGGTCTGAGGTGCTTTAAAATATTTCTGTAGTACTGATGAGGAAAAGTAAGGTGAGTTTGTTGACTCTTGTTGAGAACTGAGGGACAACATACTGAGCTAGCCCTTCTATCCAGCTGGACCGCTTTCAAAGAGTCCACAAATTTAGTGTGCCCAAAGATCTTCATAAGTCATATAACTAAGGCTGATTACAATGACAATGAAGACTAATGTATTGAACTGAGCTCATAACATGCATTATGTTGATGATCTGCATGTAAGCACATTTTACAGTATGAAATCAATTATACTGGCAGATGTGACAAGATTTATCTATCTCAGGATGGTTTCCAGTTTTTAGATTACACAGCATGATTGCAATAAATGCTTCTTGTAAATCCAACCCAGTAGTAGCCATCTTAGATCCAGCAGATGAATTTATATTTATATACGTAATTCCATCTACTTCAAGAAATGGGGGGATGGCAGGCAAATAAAAATGATCCAAGGCAGACCATAATTTCTTCAGTTATTTTATTACTTTTATGGAGCAATTTGAAAAATAAGTTAAGAACTGAAGACTCAGATTGACTGTAACACTGCCTAGCCCTCCAATAAAAAAACATTTTATACAAAACTCAGTAGACTGAATGTCTTTATTTTGGTTTTAAAAGCAGTTCACCTAAAGGTAGCTCAGCTAGCATATTTTCTAAAAACAGATTTCATTAAATCAGAGATCACAGTTGTTCTTGGGCTACTTATTTAAATTTAGAGGCTACACAACATTAGAATTATTGAATCCTTATTTTTCCCCATTTCATCAAGACTGTCTGACCATGAAGTTAGAATAAGCAGCTTTCCACCAGTTCCATGGCACAAGAGGGAATATAGAAAATCTTTATTTGTTTTTATTGTTCACTGAGATCCATATGTCATCCTTGTTTTTCAGTCACTTTCACTGAAGTGTGTTAGATGAGTGCACACCTCTGCTATGACTCTGTGAATCCGGTTTGCAGGAAGCAGGGCAGACAAAACATTCTACTGTTTTCTGCATATTATCTAAAATGCCCATACAATTAAATGGAACTAAAATGACTGAATATAATTCAAAATTAAAGTGAAAATTTCTACTATTAGTAGGATATATAAACTTCTCTTCATGTCTGGTGTGTGTGTGTGTGTGTGTGTGTGTGTGTGTGTGTGTGTGTGTGTGTGTGATGCATCCAGAAAACCTGTTTATGCTAATTCTGAGGTCAGAGTACCTCAAAGCAATGGAAAACACAGCATCTCTTTCTTGGCAGTGCTTACCCCTGCTTCAGTAAAAGAATATTACAAAGACAGAATAAATAAGCTGGGGCTGTGGAGGATGGAGCCCTGCATCATAGGGTATAAAGGTGTGCATCAACTGAAATTTAGTTATATTACAGTTGTTATTATGAAATGCCTTGTTGAAGCTGCGGTGGTGCAGCGGTAGCGCTGTCGCCTCACAGCAAGAGGTTCTCCCGTTCGATTGTCAACTGGAGCACCTTCTGTGTGGAGTCTGCATGTCCTCCCCACAGGCGAGTGGCGTTCGAAAGACATGCGTAAATGGGTGTGCCTTCGTTGAAGGTTGGGTGTCGAGCTGGCACTGTAGAAAAAAAAAAATCTACTGCCAATCATTAGCAGACTGGAGTTCCGCTGTGGTGACTCTTAACCAGGAAAAGCCGAAAGAAAAACAATTATGAAATGCCTTGTTGCATGGTAACAGAAATTACATTGCTTTCATAGGCACATTATACAATGTCATTTTGGCAAACTAACATTTGAGCTATTCTGTTTCAGATTAAAATGCTTTCGTCATATCATATTCACATCTAATCTGTGGAACAATCACAGACCCAACTCATATTTATCTTTCAAATACTGGACTTGTACATTATGACCAATTAAATGACCAGTCTGTGCAGATGACCATACCTATTTAGAATTTTAAAAAATACCAGTTACATTTTATATAAAATTCTGGAATGTTTGCCATATTCACTGGCCTTTACATATATTACTGTGCGTTACTTGCTTAAAGTTAGAGATGCCCAAAAATAATAGGTTTCCATCTCATAAATCCCAATAAGTAAAAACTATATATGATCCAATTTTAATAGGATAAAATACAGTTGTGTAAAATCTTACCATAAAGAGTAGATGCCCTTCTCTTCACTGTTGCAGTATTCATTACATTAGGGATCCCCGCGGCCCAATGTTCAGCTAGTACACCAAAGCCTTTACATTGCTTTAAGCTATGCCATTTGTCATATTTATGCTCTTTGAGTAGTGTAGGGCATAAAGGCGACATCTGAACATACTATCCTCAGAACAGACAGCCGCAGTAGGAATGCCAGTCCAAGGAAAAAATGAGGTAACCAGTACAGCCAGAAGACCAATGGACCAGGTGGAGGCAGGGAAGGGAAGTGAATACTGCAACAGTGAAGAGAAAGCATCTACCATTATGGTAAGAGTTTACACAACTGTACTATGCCCTTCCATTTCACTGTTGCAGTATTTATTACATTGAGGAGAGTACCCAACACTCAGGAAGAAACTTGGGAGGAGGAAGGACCAGCACAGCCCTATAGGAAGCCACGAATGATGGCCTGAGCAAAACCAGCTCTAGCTCTGGAGATTTCATTCAACTTGTAGTGCTTGGTAAATGTATGCACAGAAATACAGGTAGCTGCCTCAAGAATAGAGTTAGTATCCAAACCCTTGAAAAAAGCACCAGAAAAAGCCACAGCTCTAGTAGAATGAGCCTTAATAGAATAAGGAAGGCTCTTACTATGAAAGAAATAACAAAAAAATAGATTTTGAGATCCAAAAAGAAATAGTTTGTTTGGATACAGCTAATCCTTAGCCTTAGGAGAAGGAGTAATATGTTTAGTCTTTTGCTTTTTGTTTTCAAAGGAACATCCAACTTATAAAATTTGGAAAGCTCTGACTCAGGATGGCATTCAATGATCATAGCAGGGACTGTTTCTCTGACTAATATCTGAGGAACACCCCTAGGTCCCCCAGAGAAAAATCAGCTGTGGTTCCCCCTGAACGTCTGAAGCAGACATCTACAATGCCTCCTCGGACATGCTAAATGTTGGATTACCTCTAGGCTTCAAACCTGTCATGGCAGAGGAATCCAACGATAAAGTCAAGTGATCCTCCGGGCATTCACTCACCTAGGAAGAGAGTCCAGTAGAGGCTGAACAGCAGAGGATTCCATCCTAGGCTGCTTGCCCTTCTTCTTCACTGACAGCTGTCCCTCAGAGTGGTTAGTCCCTGCTATCATGTCCTTTGCATGAAGCTTAAAGAGCTAGGTTTCAAGATAAACCACCAAAGAAGATAGTCTACTATAAAGTGTTTTAGGTACAAACACCTGACAGATCGAACAGGATGCATGCTCATGTGAGATGCCAATGGAAAACAGACATTGTTCATGGCAGTCTTAATGAGGAATCTGTCTCCCACACTGGCATTTACCCTTCTTGGATGACATGAAACCCCCCAAGCAACAATAAAAGAAACACAAGTAAAAAATAATCCCAATGGGGTACTTATTTGCAATGGCTTGGTGAACCAGCAACAGAAGGAGTGTTCAGACCAATGATCAAGAGATGGTGTTCAGACTAGCAGGAAAGAAGTTCTGAGGATGGTACGTCCGGACATCACCTTTATGCCCTATGCTACATGAGGAGCACAAGTGTGATGTACACTGTAGCTTAAAGCAACCTAAAGGCTGGTACACTGGCTAGATGTCAGGCCACCCTTGGCATGGGATCCCTAATGCAATGGACACTGCAACAGTGAAATGGAAGGACATCTAAAAAATCAAGGGCATAACATCGAAAAAAATAAATATGTGGGCCTAGGATGGATCCCTGTAGGAATCTTATCTTTGAAAGTACATCTGTTGAGTGGCAGTCACCACACATCAGAATGAACATCACTTCTGACAATTTATTTACTGATTTATGCTAGTGGACAATCCCTTAACTAAACAGCTTCATTCTGAAGAGAAGAGAATAGACAACAGTTTCAAAGGCTCTGTTTAGGTCTATAAAAAGGCCTCCAGTAAATAAATCAATTTGTATTTATTTTTATTTATTTATTTTACATTTGTTGAGTTTACCGGTTAAAGCACCAAAAAACATAGTCTACTATAAAGGGTTTTAGGTACAAACACCTGACAGATGCATGCTCATGTGAGGTGCCAATGGAAAACAGACATTGTTCATGACGGTCTTAAATACAGTATGTATAACAGAATAAAAATAAGTAATTGCTGTAGACACTTTGAAACACATGATGGATTTCAGACAACATTTTGTATTTATTTACATTCAATGCCTAGTACTTGTTCATATAGAAATTGTTCAAATATTTAACTGCATTATACAGGTTGGCAGTTGGTCTTCAGTCATGTGAATAAGTAGCAGAGGTAGTTTTAGTGAGTGGAACTACACGTGAACATTTAAATTGGGATGAGTATGCCAAGGAACAAAAGAACAAAGATGTGGGTGACAGGCATGTCAGTTATGGGTGCTACTAATTTTAGAGAAACAAAGTGAAAGGTTAAAGTATAAGACTTATCAGACCCATGTAGTTTGTCAAAACTGAGTTAAATTAAAAGGATGGCATGTCCAGGAGCTGGTTGGTGTTGGGGTTGTATGCAGTGTCTAGTTTAGGAAGGGCTACAGGGAAAGGCAGAGCTGATGAGGCTCACAGCAGTTGACACTCGGTCTTCAATTATATTTCTAATGCTGGTGCTGCGAGTACAATATTTGACATCTTTGAAAACAGATTTAAATCTTGACAGTTTTTAATGTTTTTTGGGAGCAGTCTAGCCTGGGAGGCCAAGACTTTTTATTTAACTTTAACTGTATTAATGCTGATTTCCCAGGATGTGCAGGTGTAAAAGGATGGGTAATGACCTTGGTTGTTAGTGTCCTTTTATAGATTCCATCCTCTAACTCTATTTGGGAAAATATATTACAGGGTAGATGAGACTACAGTACAGTTTAAAGATGTTTGTTGGATTTCTTTCTTGGGAGAAATGTTCTTACCAGATAGAGTCTAATTCAAATAAGAGTTTTGTTTCTACTGATTTAGAAAGACGTCATTCCCTCATGTTAATGTATTTTGATTTCTTTTTCCATTTGTAACACCAAGCACTGATAACAGGCATTTGGTCTATCACAGAGTTGGGTCAGATCATGTTTTGATGTATTTTCTAGGAGGTTTTGATAGTACCACATCAAGGATAGTGAAATTCAAATACTGAGGGTTAGATTTAACTGAAGCAGATAATAACTTTACTAGACTAAATAGGCTGATGATCCTATTTATATGCTTTTTCACTACTCACCACAATCTGTTATACTTAGATTCTATGCCTAATTCACAGTGTCTTGTCCTACATATCAGTGAACAGTTCCATATCACAATATTACCCTGATCTTTATAGCTGAAATCATAGAGTATGTTAATTTATATATGCTAGCACTTTCGACATGCTGGCATGGCTGCTGTGTTACCGTTTTCATTATCCAAACACTTGGGTAAGAGTCTTGGGGAACAATGAGTGCCATTCAGTTTGTCTCATGCTCACCCTGCAAAAATGATCCGTTACAAGCACTTCCCGTAAATTCTTATGTGTTGTAATTATGCAGACATGCTGACATCTGCACCACTGCAACCCAGAGTGACAGCGGATACCTAACTCATAATGCAGCACAGGAATGCTTGCTCTCTTCTGTGTTGTTGACAGCCCATACTCAAACTAAAGGAAAGGGAGGTTCATGACCACTGTCAATAATGCCCAAATGTGCCAGGGTTAGTGCTGGGATCTCCAAAGCAAATATACTAGAACATTGTTACATTAACCAGCATTGTAAAAAGAGCTCTGAGATCTGTACTGGTATACTTCCACCAGTGAAGTTACCTTCTAAACCCTGCAATTGGCGGTTTCATTTCTTTACATTGCTAAAGTATATTCTAACAGAGCAGTAGCTTACACAGTTATACACTGTCCTGATATTCAACTCTAGCCCCTTTGCAAGCATATGTAATGAAATAGATAACCACAATTATCATATATACCAATGCATGATTTCTTTTCAATATTATCACAGTTATTAGATTTTTATAGTTATTGGAGGTATATGATTGACTTTAACATATTGTTTTATTGCTTTTTTGTAAGTAGCACCTTTAAACTCTCATGCTACAACTGGGAATCCAAGCATTATAATGCATGTATATTACCTCATGTATACTGTACTGTTTGCAAACATTTTTATGGTATATGCAATACTTTGTGGAGCTTTTTCCCCCTTGGCCTCTGCTGAAAAAAGGGGCAGAAGAGCTCAGTCAGATATTCCCAGTCAACAAATGTCAAATAAATAAAAAATTAGCTACACCAACATGGCAATAAACTGGAAGATGAGCTGATGCATCACCATTCATTAAAACAAAATCATTAGAATGTCATTTTGGCAATAATCAAAAACTTTTACAATACCACCACAACAAAGTGTTTCTGCAGGAGATCAAAGGTATGCCTACATCCTGAAGTATATATAACCTTCAAACTGATGTATTTAAGTTGTGTTGGGTAAAAGGAGATGTAAACACTCTAGTTGCCTGTGTTTTATGCTAATTTGGCCACATATCTCATTTCCTCTCTGCTTTCACTGGCTTGTGTGAGTAAACACAAAATTATTATTTTGTGAAATCACTCACCTTCAGCTATTTAAATTTATTGGCCATCCTACTGTATTCCATAATACCAGAATACAAAAGTGACCACCCCATTTCAATCTATCTTGTTGTTTTAAAAATAGTGACTCTCCACTAAAACTTAACTTTTTAGACAAGTAAAACTTAAGTTGCCTACTTTCACATCTAACTTATCTAGTGCACACTGCAGTGTTTAGGATAAACCATTTTTTTCATCTTACCTTTAAGCATTCCTGTGATTAGCACTTGCTCTAATACATGCTGGAAAGCACTAGGAAGCCTTACTGATACAAACACTCAAACTCTCCTTGTTAATAAGGACAAATTAATCGTAGGCACTAAACAGCCTATAATTGCAAAGTACCCTGCTAAGGCAAGGGAAAACAGCTCCTGTACTTTACAAAAAAAGCACCAAACCAGGCATGTCCAAGGGTCAGCTTCCATTGATTTCTCCTGTCCACCTGGTGAATCTGGGCATACTGGGGCAATGCAGCAATTGCCTCATGTACACAGACAACTCTCTCCTCCTACCACCCAACACTACAACCTGTGAGAGATGCGCTTGCATAGCCAAACTATAAGCAAAGCTCTCTCCACCCAAGACTGTGCTAGACAGTCAAGAGAAGAAGGTTAACATCCAAACTACACCTCAAGCAACACATTGCCCTTCTAAACCCACACCACCAACACCCACACATAGCAACATTAAATCCACATATGCGGAGACCCTTAACTGTAACCTGCTCAAGCAACAAGGACCTCCGAAGGTGAAACGCAAACAAACACCAATCACAAGTGTCACACAGCTCACAACTCCAGTGTGCCACCCAGCAACAGCCCCTAAGGCAAGACAGCATACCTAACACTTCAGTCATAGGTGACTCTATAGTCATGCACACTGATGTCCGACTCACCAGGCTGAACAAGCAGAAAATTACAGTCAGCTGCCTTTCACATGCCAGGATCTGCCACATAATGCATGCACTCAAGTCACTCCACAACAAGTACAAATATGACTCTGTCATTGTCCATGTTGGAGTGAATGACTTGAGACATACCTCCGTGGACTACATGAAAAGAGACATGAAAGAGCTCTCAGATCATGTGGCCCAGGCAGGTATGACCCTAGCCCTGAGTAGCATCCTGCCTTCACCCAGAATGATACCACAATACAAGGACAAAATGATTGACTTCAACAATTGGCTAAGCTTCTGGTGTCATTCAAAGGGGATCCAGTATCTGTCTGCCTGGGATGACATGATCGACAGACCACAATGCTTTTCCAGAGATGGTCTGCACCTGTCACCCCTGGGATTCAGGTTACTGGCTAAGGCTCTTGCCATCCCTATAGTGCCTTTTTTAGGAAAATTTCAAAGGACAAAACCACCACTTTAACAGGTACAAGCATGCAAATTCTGAAGGTAATGATACTCAATGCTAGAAGTCTAAGTCTCAAAATGTACTCTCTCGAGGCACTCCTAAAAATGGAGAACATCAATATCTGTGCCGTAACTGAGACCGGATTCAAGGCTCCAGAGAGAACCCCTGCAATACCAGGCTATAACTCTTACCACAGTTTTCGGCCACCAAACCAGGACCGAAACACTAAAAGTGGAGGAGTGTCCATATTCACTAAGGATATTCACACCACCAGGCTAGTTGCCCAACACAATGCATCTGAAATTCTCCAGGTGCAACTAACACTAGGTAGGACTGCAATCCAAATTGTAGCTTGCTAAAGATCCCCCACCATGCCCCATGATTCTCACTACACCTTTCTAAACATAGTGGAAAATATTAAGATACAACCAAACACCCTAATACTGGGTGATTTCAACTACACTGCCATTAACTGGGAAAACTACTCATGTACCAACACCTTTGCCCAACGGTTCTTGGAATTCATAAATTCAATGCCCTGGATCAACTAAGCCATAGTCCCACCAGGGGGGTCCAATATACTAGACCTGGCCATTACCAACATTGGAAATCGATGCTCCACACGTATGGTCACCCCCTCATTGGTCAGGTCTGACCATAAGCTAATCACCCTTAACATCCACATCCTCTCACCCCCCCCCCCCCCAGTAAGGAAACCTCCATAAAAAACTTCTCCAAAGGCAACTTCATGCTACTCAAGTCAGAAATGACAAACTTCTTGACACCCATGCAGACAGGAACTGAAAGTTAGACTGCTGAATCCTATACTAAGGCACTGTAAGAGCACATCCATTCATGCATGAATCATACCATCCCAAATAGAACCAAGATGCTCTCCTCCAAAAAAGGAAGCCAATCTGGTGGTTCCCTGCCGTAAACAAACTTTACAACAAAAGGAAGAAACTGTTGCAGAAAAGAGGAAAATCCCAGGATGCAAAAAACTCCCTTACCAGCCTCAGTAAGAAGCTGAAATCCCACATAAAATCCTCCAAAGCTAGTTATGAAAATAAAATTGCCAAAGATTCCAAAGGGAACCACAAGGCATTCTATAACTATGTCAAGAATCTAAATGGTGATGCTCAGATCTGCTCTGAGCTACAACAGAATGGCATTAAATATACTGATCCCAAGGATATTGCCAATATCCTGGCAGATCAATTCAGTGCCAACATCACCCCCCTCTCACCCCCTAAATGGCCCATCTCAATACCGGAAGATTGCCAAATTCAGGTAAAAATGGCCACACAGGTAAAAAATGCACTCTCCAAAGCTAATAATACAGCATCCATGGGACCAGATGACATCCCGGGCTGTGTACTACACCTCTCCTAAGTGTCGTGTTTAATCATAGCCTCACCTCAGGCTTCATGCCCAATAAGTGGAGCACAGCTACAGTTATCCCACTCCACAAGGGGAGATCCATCTTGGATCCCAGGAACTACCGCCACATCAGTCTGATGAGCCTGATCTGCAAGACCATGCAACGTATTATCGTGGAACTTATAAACAAAGACATTGGCAACCTTCAAACACTGGACCCCACCCAGTTTGAGTTCGTGAAGGGCCGATCTTGTCTCCTGAATTTGACTGACTTCTTTGAATCAGTCTCCAGAGACGTGAATGAGAGTAAGGCAGTCCACACAGCCTATCTGGACCTCGCCAAGGCCTTTGAGACTATCCCCCTCTGGAATCATAGATAGACTTACTAAGCTGGGCATTAATCCCTACATCACTCAGTGGGTTGCCAACTGGCTTACTGACTGAGCCCATACTGTAAAAGTAGCAGACTCCAAATCCAGCTCCAGACACTGGAGTACCTTAGGGTTCAGTACTGGAACCGCTCTTGTTTGGCATCTACTCCTCTGAAGTACACTAAGGGACTCTGGCTAATAAAGTTCGCAGATGACTGCAAACTAGGAGCCATTATTGAATCCACAAACGATGTGGATATTCTACAAAAGGGCCTTACAGAAACAGATGCTTGGTGTCAGAGCCATGGGCTCAAGCTCAATGCCAAGAAATGTATAGTTATCCCCTTTGGGAAAAAACATGTACCTGTGAAGTACCACATAGGTGGCAGTACATTAAACACCAAAAGTGTGATAAGAGACTTAAGGACCAGGTGGACAGTGGTCTCGCCTTCGATAACCACATCACCACAACAGTCAGAAAATCCTTCGATGTGGTACACGTCATCACAGAGGGCTTTTCATCCAAATAAATGGAGGTTATTGTCCCACTGTACTCATCCCTCATTAGACCCATTATAGAATACAACGCCCCATTTGGTATGTACCTCTCAAGACATCTGCAACAACTGGAAAGGCCGCAAAAATACCTCACTAAAAGAATTATAAGCCTAAAGCAGATGCCCTACAGTGACCGCCTTAAAAAACTCCAGCTATACTCTGTAGCACATTGTCTTCTCAGAGGCGATCTCTGCTTAACATACAAGGCCATGTCAAACCCAGAGTTGTTGGACATGCTACACTAAAAGAAATCCCAATCCCTCAGAGCCACACACTCCAGGGATCTAAACCTTGTCATCACAATAAACAAAACATGCCAGAGGGATAGGTTCCTGACCCAGAGACTCCCCAGACTCTGGAATAGGCTGCCCATACATGTCAAGCAGAGCACCTCTTTGGCCCTCTTCAAAAGGAACCTTGAAGATTGGATGGGAGAAAGGAAATTCACCCCGGGGATCACGTCAGTCGCCCTGCTAGACAGGGGTCCAGGGAAGTAAATAGTGTGGAAGAAATAGCCAGGGAATTGTAATGGCTAGGCTTGTATAAGCCCTAGGGCCGATAGCCTAGTACCAACCTATGAACCTATGAACACACCATGCTGCACTGTATCAGTCTTGATTTCAAGAAATAGTTCAATGAATATATGTCAATGAAGTCTGATTCAGTAGTTTATATTCCTAAATATCCCATCTGTCTTTCTCCCCACTCTCATCCTTACTCCCCTTCTTCCCTTAAATCATCTCTCCCTTACCCCATATACCCAATTCTATCTCTTCCTCCTCCTTCATATTTTCCTCTGCAGAAGTACTCATTCTATAAATATCTTCTTATAGTTGTATGCATTTGCAATCATGGAATTACATATTTGTAAATATCGTAATATCCACTTAGCCTTTAATTCTGTTTTTACATCTTACTAAATTGCACCTTCAGATAGCATTTTTATCTGTACTATTGTTATTTTTATACTAATGAAATTTTGTTGTTTTTTCATTGTATACTGTGGAGCTTTTCTCCCCAGTACTCCATTGAAAATGGGTTCTTCTGGCCCAATGGACTATCCTGGAAAACAAACTTCAAATAAAATAAAATAAAATAAAATAAATAAAAATAAATAGTTATACTGTTGTCTGTGTGTGCGTGTGTGCGCGCGTGTGTGTGTGTGTGTGTGTGCATGTGATGTGTGTATGTATATGAGCACCAGACATATTTGCCAGTCAAGTAGGGCAGGGATGTGGGGCTAGAAAGTACAGACTCAGAGTTTGTTGTGACATGGAATGAATGTGGATTACCTGAAAAAATCTTGAGGATTTACCTAAATGAGGTCAGTACATTATTAAGAGAGAGAGTCCTGTGGTTGTTTGATTAATTGTACTGGTGCATTGAAGAGACTTTGACTTGTTTCTGACCAGTGGAGTTCTAATTACTGAAATGCAGGTGCCAATGAAACATTTAAAATATGACCTGTACAATGTATGTTTACTTTTATGCTCTGGGAAATGGGTTCATTGTAAATAAAACTCTACCTTGAGTTGTCATGTCAACTTTCACCACTTCTCTATTCAAAGTCACTCTTCTACTTCCTTTGATAGTCATGACTTCCTGTCTCAGGTCTCTAATGCAAGCCATCCATCTCTTGGCTGGATGCCCTCCTCTCCTCGTCTTTTTTCTGTATCTACCAAATCTGCTTTAGCACACTGCTTTCTGCTTTACTGCATAGGACTCCTCTGTGATAACCTGGTCTTCTCTAATTGAGACTACTGTGGCTTCTTTTCTGGTTCTCAAATTACTTCATCTATTCAACAGTGTGCATCCTGATACTCATCTCACATGCTTCATTTCCATCACCTCAAGCTCTCTCAGCTGCTCTGCCTTCACTACATAGGTTTCTGTGCCATACAAAAGTCCTGATTCCACCACTGTTTTGCACATGTTAGTTTTTAATTTCTTTGAAAATTCTTCTGTGACACATTTCCACTGACATTTCATGCCAGTGATCAGCAACACCTCTGATTCTAAATTTGACTTTCTCATTCAGACTTCCCTTCTTCTCAGCCACATCTCTGTGATGCCTGAAGCTGTTAACCTCTTCCTCTGTTTTCCCTTCTTTGTCAATTTCTAGCTTTTTTTAAATTTCCCCATTTGCTGCCATGATCACTATCTTATCTGCTCTCAGTGTCATCCCATGTGTTTTCAAAATAATAGGGCCAAGAATGCAAAACTGAAGTCTCTATCTAGAGTCCGTTTGTAGTGAGACATTGTCTGCTTACAACAGCTGTGGTGATCTGTTCTCCCCAATCTGTTTGCTGATGTACTCTATCACCAGTATGAAGACTAGTGTCCTCAAAACTGTGGCTGCTACTTATAAATATAACCACACCTTTTTTATGGAACAGTTTCTACATGGTATTCATAGATCATAATAGTGTTTGGTGGGCAAAGTTTGGTCAAAACATATCAAGCTACATTATTTCCATTTCTGTGTTAATGTCTGTAAGAGCTAATACCCTGCAAATCAGTTCCCCATGTGAAGAACACTGGAATGATGCTCTCCATATGTTATCACATTCATCTACAGAGGTAGAGAAATGAATGTATGTTTTCTAAAGAACCACTACTTTTTGGCAAAATTTTATTTCTGCTATGGGTTGCAAGCTATGGAATTTGCATCCCATGAACTACGTTCGCTAGCGTCAGAAAGATCTGCAGGTTTTAAATCCTTAAGTTGAGCTAAGCAGAGTCACAACTGTCTATTTTGCTACAATCCAAGTAAAGAACCAGAAACGTTAGTAAGACAATTGCTTAATAAATTTAAAGGAACTGCATGGAAACAGCTATAGAATGACAGATTCTGCTGAATGTTGTAAGAATGGCATCTTAGATTGCTGACGTATTGATTACCAGAGAGATACACAGTGTTTGAATTTGCTGAAAGAAAAATGCATTGTTAAAACTGTTCTTATGTGTTGAAATTGCTGAAGCTGGATATATGCAGTTAGAGCATATTGGAAAGTTGGGCTAAATTCTCAAAATTGAAAAAGAAGCTCTACTGCTGTATACATGAAAAATGAAAGCCAATGAACTGTGAAACTGTGATTTCAAATTACTTAGGACTTGTAAGAAAGCACTGCTTGCATATGCAAAGAATGAAACATGGTGTACCTGAAGAAAGTAAAACAGTAATTGATGTGAAGTTTACTACACGTATTCTACAGCGGCACAAAGTCTATGTTCCACACAATGGACTACTGAAGAAAATTGCTGCACTGGCTTTCTGATAAATAAGTCAGGGAATTCTGAAATGTGTCCACTGAAAAATAATGACTGCACTGCATGCTCTAAATTATAAAGAAAACAGTGTAAGAAGTACTAGTGCATCATAATCTAGATGTTCAATGGTATGGTACTTCTGAAACACTTCAAAAGTAATTATGCACAGATATAAACCCAGAAGCACTTCTACATTGTGCTGAATAGTGAATGTAAGTACTAAGGAACTGGTATATCTACTAGAAAAGTTGTCTTTTATCTCTACAGAGACTATATGCAGCAATAAAAGCATCCATTCATAGTAGTTAAAAGGTTATTTGGAAAAGAAAATTATGTGTTGGTGTTTTAGTAGAGACCTACAGAAAAAAAAGAGTATGGATATGAAAATTGCTTTACCAAACCTTGGTAGCATTTATTGAAACTAGAGCTTGCCTAATGTTGTTGTGTCTTTCGGCTTTTCCCAGTTAGGGCTTGCCACAGCGGAACTCCAGTCCGCTAATGATTGGCAGTTGATTTTTACGTGCCGAGTTGCCAGCCCATTCACGCATGTCTCCACGCAGAAGATACTCTAGCTGAGAATCGAACCAGACAGCATCTTACTAGGAGGTGACAGCTTGTCTAATGTGCTGTTTATAAAAGTTAAACACCTATGTAATAACAGATGCTCTGTAGTTAAAAGCAACTTAACACAACAAAAGGACAAAATAGTGAATGTGATCAAGGAAAATGACAGTTTATTATTTAGTAACAATTTTAAACAGTGTATTGTTTTTATAAAAGTCCTTCATTCCTTAATACAAACACTGTAAGACACAAGATACTATCTTACAAATATAGAAATTTCCTCAGAATAAAGTGCAATCAACAATGCTATATTTAAATTAGATGCAAAAAAGCAAGAGAGACATGATTAAAATATTCCAATGATGTCACGGTGTTAAGTAAAATGTGCTGCCCTGACTTAGAAATGTTTTGTGTTAATTGTATACCTTTTTATTCACCTTGGGAGTTCTCTTCATTTATTCTGATTAATGTTTACATTCTACCTCAAGCCTGTGTGAGGGCGACACTACAAAAGCTGTCTGATCAGATAATGTGCTTGGAGCAGAATTATCCAAACTCCCTTATGTTTAGTCTGGGGGATTTTAATAAAACAAATCTCAGCCATGAACTTCCTAAATTTACACAGCATTTAAAAGTATCCTACCAGAGACAGGAACACACTGAATCAAAACAACTCTCTCATTGGACTCCCTTTAGTTTGCTAAGTGGATGATGCAGTTAATTTGGGCCTGCACTATATCTTGCAACATCTTGACAGCCCAGGGACATATGCAAGGATTCTGTGTGTGGACTTCAGCTCTGCATTTAATACAATAATTCCAGAACTTCTTCACTTGAAACTCTCCCAGCTTTCCATTTTTGCTTCCACCTGTAAATTAATCACATCATTACACCAACCTTCATTGACAGAAAAGCAGATTCCACCTCCTTTATTTTTCCCTGATATCTCCAATACTCTGTCCACTCTGTAAAGTTCAAAGTCAGGCAGATGTAATGCAGAGTCCAGAATGGATTCATTTAGCCAGGTTTCTGTGAAACACAATACAGAAGAAAGTGAAAAATCCTTGTGAGTTTCATTGAGACATAACACTTCATCCACCTTATTGCATAGGGAGCGGATGTTTGCCAGAAGTAAACTTGGGAGTACCCTTCGAAAACCTCTGTGTCTCGGCCTAACCAGTGCAACAGCTCACTTCCCCCTTTTGCGATGCCTATGTCTACTTCTGCTGCTGATAGCTGCTCATCCAGCAAGGATCTTCAGAAAATTTCTTCATTATGAAACATTTGGTGTCAAGTTGCATGAAATGAATTGCCGAATATTTAACAATTCTTCATGAGTATACTTAATTACAGTTGAACACCAGACAACAGGAAAAACAAACATAATACTAGAGAGCACTGAACTAAGGCTGCCATTCTCTGCGCCATCTTTTTTTAATAGTATCATGGTTGCTATGTTAAGCCTGCCATTTGTGAACTATGACACAAATGTTCATAACCATGACTTTACTCTATATTGAGGACAAAATGTCTGAAGTGAAGAAATACATTTTCTCTTCATTGGTTGTTAAGATAAGGAACAAGGTACCCACATGACTTAGGCCAGCAGCATCACTATCTCCCTTTACAAGTCAGTGAGATAGTTTTCCAGGTAGTCGTAACTTCAAATCCATGTTTACTGGTCACATGCTCCATGAAGGTCCTATACATACCTATGACTTTATGTAGTGCAACTTTGATATTTAAAATCTTAATTGTAATCACTGTCATCCACTAGGTTTCTTACTGAAAAAAGAAAAATATCACCCACAAACCATTATATACAAAACCCTTCTCTCTCCTTTACCTAAAGTTATTAATCTGAATGCATCATAACAATTTTCCAATTGATGATCCAATATGGGATGCAATACCACATCTGTGCCCTAGCCAGCCTCCAGAAATTAATTTTCCTTAACAGCTATCTTCATGAATCATTTATGAATCATTACTCATTCATATAGAACTGTCATAATAAATAAAACAAATCTACAGCCTATTTCAAGGCTTAACTCCAGCACCTTGAATGAAAGAAAGTTGTTATTTAATAGCTACTGTATGCACTTCTATTCAGACAGTGCAAAATAGTAGAAAGTATAAAGTAATTTTCTTAAAGTAAATTTGATGTTAGATTCCTGAGTGATATTAACATGTCTTTTGAATCTTACAATTTCTCCATAAGGTCATTACACTTTTAGTGAATATAACAAGAAAAAAGTGGCAACTTTGATTATTTCAGCATGACTCTATACCTGATGTAAATGGAATACTTTCTGTGAACTGAGCACCTTAGAAATGAGCTTGTACTGTCCTTTCAACAAAATATTTATCACGTTTGTAATAAAGATGCAGATTTTTGCTGCTTACATCTAGAAAGTCATCTTGTTGTTCTGTAGATTCCGTCATTTTTAAGGTTAACATATGCCTCATTTTCAACCACAATTCTACTAAACAGTTAATAGGTCTAAACACTCAATCATAAAAATGAGCTTGGCTTCTTCATTAAAAATCACCTTTCGATATACTAGTCATAATTTAATCATGTTTTAATTTCACCCATATTTGTGACCACTAGGTTTGCTCCAAGTCATCCATCACCCTACAACTCACATTATCATTGCTTTTATCAAATGTGTCACTGTGCAAACCTCTCAAAGTACATAAATGTAGCTATGCATGGGTTATAGGATTTTCTGGACAAATGGTATGGGCCCTATAAAACTCATTAGGAGGGGGTTTTTCCCAATTTATTCATGCTTTTTCTTACAATAAACCATTTGACTTATCCAGAACATCTCCCCTACTCTTAATACAGACAATGATTGATCTCTCATAGAATTATACTGAACAGTGTATCATTTGCAAAATATGGTTCATATTAACTTAAAATACAAATTAATTCCTACCAACAGGCCACAGCATGCTGTCAGTCACAGAGCTCCAAGCCTAGAAACTTTCTTCAGCCAAAATGAGATTGTAAAATAAAATACCATATAAATAAATTCACCAGCTAGGGCGGTCGCAGTGATGCAGTGGTTAGCATTGCTGCATCACAGCAAGAGGTTCTCTGATTCGATCCTTGGCTGGGGTGCCTTCTGTGTGGAGTCTGCACACCCTCCCTGTGGTCGCGTGGGTTTCCTCCAGGTGCTCTGGTTTCCTCCCACATCCCAAAGACATGCTGTAGGTGGATTGGACACTCTAAATTGGCCCTAAGCATGAGTGTGTGTGCGCCTTCTGGCAACTCGACACTGTAAAACTCCACTGCCAATCATGAGCGGACAGATGATCCGCTGTGGCGACCCCTAACCGGGAAAAGCAGAAAGAAGAAGTAAATTTACCAGCTACAAATCTTGATTCTTTTTCACCTAGTTGTTATAAAGTACATATTAATGTAGAACCTTTGTGTATATTTTGATGTTATGTAACATGCCCATGTGATGTTTTAAGCAAGAACTATTGCATGACAAACTGTTGCATGTTTTCAAACATCCAAGTGAATATTTTATTTTACCACAATGTGTCCTACCATCATACTCATCCATGGATACCATCCTATAGAAGATTTTCACTTTAATAACCTTTTTCATTTCTCAGTAAGGTTTACATTATCAGCATAACATGCTGATAGCCTCTGGGATAAAGGTCTGCTTTTAAGGCTGAATGGAGGCCTTACCAAAAGGGATAAAAAGCATATTGCTATGTATACTTTTTCAATTGGAATTTAAACTAGAGTTGAAAGTTAAAAAATTATTTGGTTACAATTACCTAAATATTAATGAAAAATGAGTTCCAAAACAGGTCTGTGTGTTTGTGTGTGGGGGTTAATTAAATGTGCAATGCTACCTGTTTATACAGTACACTGATGAATTTGACAGATCATTCTTTGTTATCACTCATGGCAGCAATGGGGAATGTTGACAGCAGTTAATTCAGCCATCTACAATCACCTGAAAAAGTGCACCCACAGCAAAAGGAATCCTGCAGATTTGAACCACCCAGCCTTGAAATGTGTCCTACCACTTTTTCATCATGGTGTTGTAAAACGTTGATAATCTTGAATTGGGTACCTGTTTGTGTCTTCTAGTAGTTTTCAACAATACTTGGATGATCAGTCATTGAGAATGTATTTGACATGACCTGCGTTTTTTCTTTCTCAAGCGGTAAAGCCTTCAAAGTGGTATGTGGGGGGATCTCCCCACTATGTATTTTTTATAAATGTGCATTAATTAACCTAGCTCAATGGTTCAAGTTTCAGAGAAAAGAAATCCATATTCATGAACCAGATCCCTTGATAGAATTTTGACAAACCCACAAATAACACATCTAAAGTTAAAAAGTACAGGATTAAGCAACAACAATTCATCAAGACTGACCAGTTTTGATGATACATCTCTCCTGCTCTTCAAATGCAAGCATGTTTTTGATCTTTATGATAAAAGTAAAAGATTTACAAACAATTCTGAAAAATAAGAAAAATCTATCTATGAAAGACAACCCAAAGGACAACTCATTTTGAATCTCATGCTGTATTTCTTGACAAAGCTGATCATCCTGTTTCCATTTTCTCAGAGGTATATGCTTCATACATACTTGAGATACTAGCCTCGTTGGGGTGAGGGTAATTAAGTCCCGTGCAGATGTCAGTGTGAATCGCCAGTCCTAGGCACTGTAGTCATAAGGATCCAAAATGTTCTTAGTTAAACCACTAAAAAACATCAGTTGTACTGTTTAAGTCTTAGACCACAGCCACAAAGAGAACCCCATTAGCAGGCTTCAAACGTTCCCGTTTAACAATGTCAGCTTATCTTGAGTGATTCCTTTACATTATTTCAGTTATCTATCAAGGCATGCAGTCCATAATAGTCAGAAAAAAGGGTAGAAACAAAAATAGGATGAAAAACAAAGAAATGAACACCAATGAAGCAAAATGTATGTGATTCTTTAAATGAAGAATTAAACTGGCATTTGAGAGTCATTCCTGAGAGTCAGACAAACAGTTGTTGAAACCAGAGACGTCCAAGAATGGGTGATTTGTATTCTGTGCTGGAGACAAATTATCATTCACCTTTAGCAAACAGACAGCAAATATTTAATTGACAGTACTGGCGTATTAAATACAAATATACGCAATGAATATATCATAATTCATGATGGCTAAACAGAAAAAAGTCATAAAAGGTTCAAAAGCAGTTTTGTCTCAACCTCTTTCAAAGTTATCACATCCAGAGCATCTAGAATACGTTTCATATAAAAACTTACATCTGCTGAGCTTATTTCTGTCAGAAATGATGTAAATCAATTTATTATGCACGTGTACTGAGGTAATACATTTTAAATGAGACAGTTTGTACCATTTTGTTGATTATTAACATTCAAAGGTCTGCATTCCTTTCCACTACAGCTGATGCAAACTGGGAAACACAACATTAATGTAACTAGTTTCTTGAGTCATCAGACCATCAGAAATTTAAAGATGTTATAGACAATTAAAACACAATCTTTAGAAGTTTACATGAAGGCAGATGTATGGCAATCATGTAGCAGTGTGACGAGGACGTAATATTTTTAGTTATATTATATGGGGTGTTTGCAAATTCAAAGTGCTGCAAAGAGTTTGTTGTGCAGTGGTCTCACTCCAGACTGTATACTGCACTTGCAAGACTGTTTATGTCATGAGTCTCCTATGAACTGAACTGAACCTTTATAACCTATGACAGGGATCACGAAATGAGCAACCTCACTTTCCAAGTATGCAGCTTTTTTCTTGCAGTATAGAAAAGCTTGATTGCAATGGATGGTTCTTTGCAAAGACATTTTTCATCTAGAGTGATAGTGTTACAGTAACAGCTCCCGAATGAAACAACAGGGGTTAACTGTGCTGTCATTTTAGAGCATATGGCATGGAAAACATCAAATGTTTAAGGGCAAACTAGACTAGGCACAAACAGCAGTAATGCAATGCAATTGTGTTTTTTCTTTTTAATGTGCATTTCTGACAAAGCATTCATTATAATACAGAATACAGTTTGATCAAGTTTCCAGTTTAACACAGTACTGTTCAAATTCCAGTGACCCACTTACACCCAAGTTAATCACATGCTTTAATCAGCCATAGCACTCTGCATGCATCAAAAAAAAAAACACTCTGTCGTCAAGTTGTTAAACTGTCTCATAATGTATATTACACTCTGCAACTCTCGAATGTATGAACCCTACTCTTGCATGTCACTTTGTAACCTTTATTTTCTAATTTGCAACCTATACTGTATGGTATTTCACTTTGCAACCTTTATTTGCATTTTGTAACCTATATTGTATTATACTGTTCATGGAGCTTTTCTCCCCGGGCCTCCACTGAAAATGGGCACTTCTTGGCCCAGTGGATTTCCCCGGTAATCAAACTTATAATAAATAAAATTTGCTGATGATCAGGTAAAGGGCTCCACAGTTTTATCCAACAAGGATAATTCAAGGAATGTTGAGAATAAACATTGTCACTATAGCTATGCGTGATGAACCTTAATAAATCTAACAAAAGGAGATTTCGACCAGTTAGTATGTGAAAAATGATAGCATAGTCCTATTTTCCATCTCTCAGGATCTGTAAAAGTATTTTGAAAAGCAGGACATTTTGAAGACAACAGTAAAACCAACTATGGATACGGAGGAAAAAAAAATGAAATTCAAAGAAGCTTCTCTGAAAGTGAGCTGGGTGATAACATATCTGTTATGAAACACCAGGAGCAAATACATGAAGTAAAATCAGAGGTGACCCCTATACAAAGAACAGTCACCATGATTATAACACATTAAAAACTAAAGAAAAGGGAACAGAACCTCCAAGAGTAATTACACAAGCGAGAAGTAAAATAGATAATTTGGAAGATAGCCAAGATGACAAAAGTCCAGAGTTTTTGGAATTTTAGAGGAGATTTACTTTATGGGGGAAAAAATACAGTAATAAACACAGTATAAATTCGAGAGATCCTGCAAGATGTTGCAAGATGGGACATGGAAAATTTCCTCAGTAGGACAGCGGATTCAAAACAAAAACTAGCTATATAACAGTGCAACGGCATTCATTTTAAACAAATGACTAGCAAAAACTAAACTCCGCGGTGGTGCAGTGGTAGCATTGTTGCCTCACAGCAAGAGGTTCTCCCGTTCGATTCTCGGCTGGAGTGCGGGGAGTGCCTTCTGTGTGGAGTCTGCATGTCCTCCCCGCGGGTGGGTGGGCGTTCGAAAGACATGCGTAAATGGGCGTGTCTTCGTTAAAGGTTGAACGTCGAGCTGGCACCTCAGCATTCGTCAAAATCTACTGCCAATCATTAGCGGATCGGAGTTCCGCTGTGGCAACCCCTAACCCGGAAAAGCCGAAAGTCAACAACAACTAGCAAAAACTAAGGGATTTCAAAAATAAAAATACTCGAATTTTCCATATAATCTAATTAAGTGAGGCAAAATATGATTTCAGCTATATCTGAATTATTTAAAATACAAATTTCAACTTTTTATAAATATCCATCAGCATTAACTACATGGAAAGGACAGATGATTTACTATAGAGGATGTTAATTCTGAATAAGAGAGAAAGAGGGAAATCGCCACAAGGAGTGAGTCATGAAAAAAATAAAAATAAAATAATGAAACAGAATGGTAGATGAAAAGAACAATACATTGACAAGACACCCAACCTCAATTAGACCAAAGGGAAGAAGCCAAGACAGTCTATAAAACAGAAAATGAACACAGTGGAAGCAAAATGCATGTGATTTTTTAAATGAAGAACTAAACTGTCATTTGAGACAGATGCAAACAGTGGTTGAAAATAGAAGGTTAAAGAGCAGTTTAGATAGGCACAAATGAAGAATACCAAATAAGAGAAAGAAACTATTGTCCAAGAAGAAGAAATTGTAACAAGTCATGTATCATGTATCAGTCTTATTTTTAGAAGATTCGTTGAACACAGATGAATATTGTTGGACTGCAGCTGTATTAGGAATCATTAATTATCCATCAAGTGAGACCTAGAGAAAAAGTATTGGTGAGGGGGAATATGAGGTTGAAAAGTGAGAAAAAGGGAAACATTAAACAATAAAGTGTATTACCTTATTGACATAAGCAGTAATATAAACTAGAATCGTGATACATTTTTGTGTATTGTAGTACAGATAATAAAACTCTTGACAGGTAATATAAAACATTAAAATATGGAGCAAATAAATACACTATTTCATTCTGAGAAAGGTGACAGAGAAAGCCTATGTATTGCAATATGCTTTTGAGTAAAAAAAGAAAGGCTAACAAATTCCATAAACAGAGTTAAATAAGCACATAACCCAAAGGCTGATAAGATATTTAATGCAGTGAATGTATTTTAGTAAATATTGAGAGAAAGAAAGGTAGGTTTACATGGTATGCAAAATATGAGAATGTGTAATAGTGACATTTCACCTTAATACAAATGGAGAATATGAAGCAATAGCAGTGAAGGAGGTATGACATGGAAAGAAAGTGCAAAAACAAACCCGTGTTGCTGTTGTTGCTGCAGAAGATAACGTGTGAAAACTGACAACCAATATTGAGAATTCTGAGCAGAGATTGAGATTCTGTTAACAGCAAGGGTGTAGCTAGGCATACTCACTCAAATAAGTACATTTCTTTCTTAGCATTTCTCATAGAAAGTATAGTTCAAAGAGTAGGGAATGTTTAGAACTGTCAAGAAAATAAGGGCTTTGATTCATTTATGGTTATAGTCCTGTTGTGAAATAATATTAGAAATGTTTGTGCAAGCAGTAAAGGATTTTGACTTTGTTTAACCAAAAAATACTTCTGTGAACCTTGAAAGGGTTATATAGGCACTGTTTTGTTCAGGAAAAAATAATGTGGTTCAATCCAGAACTACAGACATGACTGAGTACAAGCTAAGAAATATTTGGAACTGAAATGTCAGATTCTTTTTCAAATAAAAAAATGACTAATGACAGGCATTTATAGAATTGGGCAAGGGAGGTGTTGGTTAATTTGGATGCAGTTAATGGCAAAAAGCATCAATTGTCATGTGGTATTTTGTTAAATTAAAATAAAAATATGGTAAAATATTTTGGAAAGCCTTAAACATGTTTTTTTTTTCCTGTGGTACTAATTTAATATGGGTTTTTCTTAAAAAATGCATCCAGTGTGGAGAAAGTAGTCCTTCAATTAAAGTCTGCTTAATGACTTGCAGAAAATGTGGCAGAGGACAGAGGTATTTTGGCTTGATGGTGAGACTATTGCTAGAAACTGCTGAAAAGGATGAAACAGTTTTGGGGATGGGACAACTATATGCAAGAGAATGTTGATTTTGATACAAAAAAAAAATACGTGTGAGCTGCATAAGGAGGGAATGACTGAATGGAGAATGAAAATGAAACTGCAGTATATAGAGAGCCGGATCCAGCACTAGGTGACCAAGCAGTCACCTGAGGCCCAATGACTTGGTGGCCCCACTAGCAATGGAGGGGGGGGTGCCACAAACATACAGTTCTTCTTTAAGAATGCACTCTGTTGTTGTTGTGTCTTTTGGCTTTTCCGGTTAGGGATTGCCACAGCGGAACTCCAGTCCACTAATGATTGGTAGTTGATTTTTACGTGCCGAGTTACCAGCCCTGATGCATAACCTTCAACGAAGGTACGCCCATTCACGCATGTCTCAACGCAGAAGACACTCTAGCTGAGAATCGAACCGGACAGTGTCTTACTGTGAGTCGACAACGCTACTGCACTCTGTGTGTTACATTATTCTTTAAAGACACACCCAGAGTAGTAGCATACACATTTAAACTGGAACTGAGTAAAGCGCATGATTTTTTGAAACAAGCAGTATGGATTTTCTGGACAAACGTTATGCTGTAGGAGGTTAGTGGAAAACTAAGAAGCAAGCATACATGTGTGTGCAAAATGCCTTAGTTAGGGGGTGAAATGTTAATAAATTTAATTAGGTTCAAGCTCAAATCCTGTACCTTAGTTACAGGAGACAAGAGCCTGAATCCTCTACATGAACTACCAGACTATCCGTTTCAATGTATTTTCAAAGAATTGTGAGTTTTAGTACATTATATTTTCAAGGAATTGTAAACTTCAAGGGAAGAGAAGCTTACTGTTGCTCATGGCAAGTCTATTTTCATTGTGTAACTGTTTTGTTTAGCAAATTGTCATTACTGTTTTACTAAAACATTTGAAAGCAGTGTTAGTAGCACAACAGTTAGCATACTTACTTTTGATGCAGAGGCCTGTGGGTTGTACTCCCACACTATGTAGATGGATTGCTGATATTGTGTTGTACTTTACGGGTGGGTCAGGTGGATGCTGCACAACAGTTAGCATACTTACTTTGATGCAGAAGTTTGTGGGCTGTACCCCTACATCATGTAGATGGATTGCTGATACTGTGTTGTACTTTAAGGGGGGTTGGGTGGGGTGCTGCAGTCCTGAGTGCATCCTCCTTTGGATGAGATGCCGTGTAACTATTTTTTCTTTGGCGTGTAACTATTAACCTGTTATAAGTTTGCCATCCATTCCCTACTGCAATATTACCAGCTTACTATTTTTTAATGTAACACATGCAATTTATTCTTCAAGTGCAGCAGGTACTGCATTTGTAGATGAAACACTGAAATATAAAGTTGTTTGCTAGCAGCATCCTCTTCTTTAGTTACAGATCTCTTTAATGCGGAATTGTTCAGATGACTTACTTCTGCAGAGATTGCGTATATCAACTGATATTGTTGGAGCGTAATCACAAATGCTTGAGGGGCCTTTTATGGTTGAAATGTTCTGAAATGGACAGTTTTGTCATTACTGGTTCATACATTTTGTTTTGCAGCTTACTGGAAAAATGTTCAAAACTACAAATTGAAAACACACTCTAACAAGTGGTGCTGCATTAAACAAACAATTTAATTTAATACAATCAGGAAGATGTATCAAAGAACACATGTATGTGTGCAAGGGGCCTACAGTTTGAAAACAGCCCAAGGGTAAACAAAGGCCAGATGCATTTTCTTTGAATGCGGCTTTCAATGTCATTTCAATGAATGTGAGTGAGCTTCAAGGGCAAAGAAGTTTACTGTTAATCCTAAATCTGTTTTTACTGTGAGACTGTATTGTTCCGTTTAGCATATGTCTAACAGTGTTTGTACTATAAAATTTGAAATTAATTCAAATATATGTACATATTGTAGAAGTAAAGAAGAAAACAGTATGCACACTGATGGGTTTGAAATGGGTTTATGGTAAGTAGAAATGTCCAAGTAATGGGACACTGGAATGGCTGGGGGGGGGGGGGTGATCCATTACCCTGCCTGGGGCCCCATTTCACCATGATCTGGCTCTGGCAGCAAGTAATGACAGAAAAGTGATAATATGCGAACACAAAATATGTATGAAAGTTTAAGCCAAGAATAATTGTATAAAATCTTGGAAAGGAGCTATGTTTGGACATAAGAATATTGTTTCGGAATTAATAACTTAAGCTGTTAGATCTTACAATAATTGCCTCTGGGAAATGTCTGCTTTGTGATGTCATATATGGGGAGAAAGTCTACAGAATAATTGTGGTATATGCAAGCACTAGCATTAGAGAGAGGGTACGTATGTTTGGGGAAATAAATATGTAATAATCAAGATCAATATAGTATTAGCAGACTTGACTGTAGTCTGTGAAAGTGTATACGGAAAAATTAGGATGTCGAGGCATGCATAAATACGATAAAAATATGGAAATTTACTATTACAGAAAGAAAAAAATGTATACATGTAGAAGAGGACATTTGAAGACATAAATAATGTTATTTTACTGGAAGGTTTAGAAGAGGTACAGAGGAAAAAGAGAGGTATATTTCCCGACCAAGAAGTTATATGGGTTGAGGCAGAAGAGGATAAGCAGTGGATCGGAGAAGGTAAGGGCATAAAGAGGCCCACTGGAGAGAGATTAGTAACACAGAAGAATTTAAGAAGGAAAGGAAGTCTTATGGAAGGACTATTTGTCTACAAGGCCTTTTTAAAAATGTGGTCATTCTGCTGGATAGTGTATAAGGAGAAATATAAAAAGGAGTATATGAAGATGGAAAGGGAATTGTGGAGGAATGAAAAAGATGAGTATGTTAATATCATGCAGGATTATGAAGAAGCTTCATATACACAGGAAAAAGAGGTTTTAGAGGGGGAGATGTACCTTTATAATAAAACAAATGGGAAAAATGAAACTATAATAAAGAAGCAGAAATATTTCCTGCAAGGAGAAGGGAGGAAGTGAAACCATTTTTGGTAAGAAGATCAATGTAAATAACGTAAAAATGACATGTATGCTGCATAAAGGGGGCCATCTACTGACCCAGGAAATTACAAACCCATAAGTTTGACTAGTCGCATATGTAAAGCCATGGAAAGAATAACCATGGGCCTGATAAATAATGATGTAGGAAATCTCCAAACATTAGACCCAACCCAGTTCAACTTTGTCAAGGGTAGGTCCTGCCTACTGAATCTGGTGGACTTATTTGAGAAAGTCAGCAAGGCCATGGATGCAGGTAAAACAATACACACCACCTACCTCGACCTGGTCAAGGCATTTGGCACAATTTACTACTCATGTATAATAAATAAACTGACAAAACTGGGCATAAATCCCTATGTCACCAGATGAATACCCAATTGTTTCACGGACAGGACACGTGGTATAAGTGGGTGAATCCAGATCCAGCAAGAAGCCAGTTACTAGTGGTGTGCCACAAGGCTCAATGATGGAACCACTCCTGTTTAATATATGTTTCTCTGAAGTCAAGGTTAATGTGGAAGACCTCTGGATGACAAAGTTTGGTGATGACTGCAAGTTGTTGACGATCAGTGAATCCCAAAATTATGTAGGTATCTTTCAGAAAGATCTAGATCAGACAAATGATTGATGCCAGAACCATGACCTAAAACTAAATATGAAAAAATGCATTATCATACCCTTTGAGAAGCCAAATACCCCTGTAAATTACAACATCAATATCACACCCCTAAGAACAGACTCAGAAGTGAGAGATGTAGTTACATAGATAAATAGTAGTCTGAACTTTGAACGCCATTTGTCCACAGTGGTGAGGAAGTCCTTCTACATGGCACAACTTATAAGTAAAGTTATGGCATCCAGATACAAGGAAATTATAGTCACATACTACTCAGCCCTCATTAGACCAATAATATAGTATAGTGCACCATTTGGCATGTGTTTATCTAGACACTTACAGCAGCTACAGTGACCTCAGAGTTTCCTCATAAAGAAAATATAAGGTGCAAACAACATGTCGTATGTGGACAGAGTAAAAGCCCTATTCCTTTACTGTGTCTGCTACCAACTATTAAGGGGTGACCTATGCCTGACCTACAAGGCACTCACAAATCCAGTGCTGATGGAGCTGCTACACATCCACAAATCAAACAGCAAGAGTCATCCAATCTAGAGATCTAAACTTAGTCAGCAACTCAAATAAAACAATCTGGAGACACAGTTGTGTGTTTTAGAAATTGCCCCTTCTTTGGAGCAGGCTTCCTACTCGCAATAAGCAGAGGCCTTCCCTCGCTCTCTTTAAATGCAATTAAGATCTATGGATGGGGCCACAACTGAGGAAGTGCCTATGTCCCTTATGGACAGGGACAACTTGTAATATACTCATAGCATAGGTACAAATCCATGCCATCTTCTTGTCCCTAGGGGTCATATAGAGGGTAAAATCATGGTATATTGGCTAGATTTGCAAGGGCTCTTAAGCTGCAAGCCTAATAATCTCCTATGAACCTATACGATAGGTAAAGGACATTATGGCCAAAGGGGATGATAATAGCTGCAGTTAAGTATGTAAGGGAATGGTATAAAAGTGATGAGAAAAAATGAAATATGTGGTGGTTAAAAAATTTAGTAAGATATCAGTAAGTGTGTTAGAAACAAAGATAAGTCATAGTGAGCATATTGAGGTGTTAAAAGAATTAAATATGGATAGTGAACCAGGAGCATACATATACGTTTAGGGTGATACAAGTTTTAACAAAAAATATAAGAGGAGGTGACCATAATAATAAGCTGGAATTGATGGAATATGAATGGATTTTACATTTGAAAGCTTACTCCCTTCCTGGTTTAAACACAATGGTCACATTAAAACCTATTTTAAGATTAAAACAAATGATTTTAAAATGAGTTATGATTGTGCTAACACTAAGAAAATGCATTAAGTGCATCAAATGCGTTGATTGTTTTTTATCTATCTTTGTTTGTTATTGGGGTTTGATACCATGTGATTTACTTAATTTATTATTTAAAGAAGGGTTTTGATATGGTGATGTTATACACTGAAGAAGGGATTTGTTGTTCTCATAAGCTTTGTTGTTTTAATAAAAGAGCGGTTCTTTTTGATCTTGTATTTTTGCTGTGCTTGGATTTGTTGGTTGTTGGTTGCTGATCTTTGAACAGGGTATTGTACAGAACATGACAGTATATCTGAAATTATTTGAGAGTATGGATAGGGGAAGGTGGAAGTAATGGTTAATGGATGGATTGGTGAGGAGGTATGCATTAAGAGGAGGATGAAACAAGGTTGCCCCATCAGAGTATTTTTAGTTGCATTATTTATGGATATGGTCGTATTAAGATGCAAGGAGAGAAATGAGATATGGGGCCAGAATTTCAGTATTAACTGCATTTGCTGATGATTTATTTTTATTTGTTAAGAATAAAGTCCGGATTAAGGAAATGATGAACAGCTGAAAAAGTGTTAAGTAAACTAGGATTAGTGATGAACAAATATAAAAGTAAAGGTTTTCAAGGAGCTACAAGAACTGAAAGGATATATTTCTCAGAGTGTAAGATACGTATAATGGGGATTATGTTGGGGAAGGCAAAGCAAATAGAAGGACGATGGAGGGAAATATTAGAAGAAATAAGTAGAAAAATGTGTATGGGGAACATTCCAGATAGCATTTGCAAATTAAATGCATTGATACATGCCTATATTGGGAAAAAGTCCAGAGTTGCCAAGAAAAAAATACTTGAAATAGTGTCAGGGGTCATTTTGGGTTCTAGCTTGACTCCTCATTAGAAGAGGGTGCTGTATTATGAAAATATGCAAGGATAAATTTAAGGAATCCCATTATATATTTAGCTTCAGTTCATTAAACTGTGTAGGATGGTAAAGAATGATGAAAATATAGTAAGAATGATATGCAGGAGACAAAGAAATAACTTTGGATGGCAGAATGCACAAGCAAAAACAGAGGGGGTATGAAAAAATAAAGAAGTTAAATAGTATAGTGAAAAAAGGTGAATTACAGTAGAGGGTTTAAATAAAAGTAGGAAAGCATGGTATGGGAAAATTGTGAATCAAAAACATGGGTGAAGAAAAGGTGTGATTATTAAAAAGGGCAATAAAAAAAAAACAAATTAGATTTACAAGGGTTATTAAAATAGGAGATTTTCTATGGAGATTAATGCTGCAAAAATTACCAGTTAAGGACTAAATGAAATGCAAGCAAATGAGTGAACAATTATTTCACATGGTCTAGTTGAAGGGATCTATTGAGTGTGCATTATTTGATAGTGACAGGGTTAAATAAGTGTAAGAAGGTTTAAAAAATAATACCGGTTTGAATGTTTTCAAAACATTGGTTTGGAAATGATACGTTATGGGATTTATGATGGCAAGTAAGAAGAAAAGGATACGGATAGGATAGTAATTAGTACTGCATGGATAAATTGGAATAGTACACAAGAAAAAATGCTGTACAAATAAAATGAGAGATTGTGACATTGTTATGAGAAGAATAAAGAAAAGGTTGTGGAGAGAGGTTGAGAATAGAATTTGGACTGTTAAAATATGTTTAAATGAATGCATATGAGAGTTTACTTATTATTCTGTACTTGAAAGCTATTTTGTGTTATGTAGCATGAAAAAGTGTGTATAAAAAAATGAATGATGTACACAAGTATTCTATCTGATGCCTTCTTGTGAGTGGGATAGAAACCCATAAGGGCAGAGAATGGAGGCAGTTGAATCTGTAACCTGGGAAGAAGTAAAAGGGTTGTGCTAAGAACTTTTACAGTCTGTGCATATTGCTGAACTTGCTGAAGGCAGAATAAATGCTGCTGAGTTTATAAAAATGTTAGCTTAAATGGTGATGGAGTAAGATAATGAGAAACTAAGTCCAGTATTCGGGTAGCAGTTTCTACTTAGCTTGAGACTGTGATTTCTGCAGACATTAAATTGGTGGCTATAATGGTGCCTATAAAGGGGTGGGTGATTGGCATAATGGTTAAAGTGTTTACCTTATAGGCACAAGGTGCAGGGTTTGATTCTGACATGGGGTAATTGGCTAAACTTATAATAGCCCACATGGGCAGTTAGCCTAGTACTAATCTATGAACCTATGATGGTATCTCCCTTCACAAGAAGGAAGACGAAACTATGTAAAATGCATGGCATCACCTTTTCCACTGTTTTCCAGCTAAACATGACAAGAAATGTGCAGCAGCGGCTAAAAGGGATAGATCTAGACAAATATATTTTTTGTTGGCTGAAAGCATTAAAAAATACTCAGTTGTTCCAGTTTCTAAAAAGGATGGATTCTGTATCAAGAGGGACTTTGTGCAGGATGTACTTGTTATTCCTTTTGGCTTTACTAAGCGAGATGTAATTCCAGATAACATTTAACAATATTACTCAGCACTGTAAACTCCACTGCCAATCTTTCTGAAGACTGTTGTTCCACTGTGGTGACCCCCCCAATGGTAAAAAAGCCAAAAGGAGAAAAAGATTTAATAATATTACCAATTTTCTCATATCCATGGTAGTGGTGCTGCAGTAGCGTTGTCGCCTCACAGCAAGACATTGTCCCATTCGATTCTCACCTAGAGCGTCTTCTGTGTGGAGGCATGCGTGAATGGGCATGCCTTCGTTGAAGGTTGTGCATCAGAGCTGGTAATTCGGCACATAAAAATCCACTACCAAACATTAGCGGACCGGAGTTCCGCTGTGGTGACCCCTAACCAGGATAAGCCGAAAGATACAACAACAACCAATATTCTGCCTCCCTCCCATATTGCATTCTCTCCTATTTCTACTTTCTTTCTTCTATTTTCATGTGATGGCTTTTTTAGCACAGAATTATATGAAAGGCAATAATGATTTTTCAGACTTCGTGCAATTTCCACTGAATATGTTGTCAAGCAGGAACAGTGCTTTTCCAAATTCTATCTTTCCTTGTCACAATTCCACCAGTAATACATCAGTTGGCTGATTATACTGTCATAAACTAGCCAATATCCAAAAACACGACTCTGTCATCTGACCTCACTGCTCATGAGTTACACCTCCATCAATTGTTGGATACTCCAGGAAACATTACATTTAAGCTTTTGAAACATGTAAAAATACTTGAGCAGGCATTTTCAGAAAAAATTCAAAATGTTCTTCATGGCCCAGAACTCGAGATGGTCCTGAGAATGGACAGACCAGTCCAGAGAGTGCTTTGAGCACTTTAGCGAATCAGAATTCAGCTGCAGGATAGCAACAAATCCTAGTACATCAGGAAATGTACAGTCTCTGGGTTCAGCAAGTCCTGTATTCTACACCTCCATAGGACTTGATCTCGGCAGATGTAGCTGCGGACAAGCCATCAGTATTATCTAATGAAGCCGCGGTTCAATGGAAGATTGTTCATAATGTCCAAGAACAGGTTTTTCCAACACTGCCCCTGCTATTTCATACTTGGAGAATGGGCTCCTTCGAGCAGGACTGCCAAAGGGGCGGAATGAAGTGCAAAGAACCTCCAGGTGTAGGACAGGTACGGACCTTGAAAATGATGTGGGGGTTAAATGACACAAGTTAGTATGGAATATTTCAAGTCATGCTCTTTCCTCTGCTGAACATTCGTTATTGACTAAGGGACTGGTCTTTATACATTCAGGTAGACTTGACATTAGTAGCTGTCTTACTGAACTAAGGCTGTTTACACGAAATGTTGCACTTAAATGTTTATGTAATGACCAAGAGACTTCTTTTAGCAAAGCCTTTAAGAAGCAGAGTTGTTTTGTGCCCAATCTACCTCATTCTGTGGAGGTATTTTTACAGATGTGTGAAAAAGAAATATATGATAAATTCGGAAATTATAACACAAATGTTTATCAGTTTAATTTGACCAGAATGGAACAGCAGGCCCTTAATGATATGAAGTTCAATGGCAATTTAGTTATCAGCCCTGCTGACAAGGGTGGGCTGGTGGTTGTGATGGATACTACTTATTATTTAAACACCATGAGTTCTATGTTGGGTGATACTGAGGTGTATAGATGCCAAGATTGTAATACAGATCAAAGATGGTATTCTGAACACCTTGAATGAATGTTTATGTATGGGGTTGATCACCAAATCTTTATTTGAGTACTTCATGGTGGAATATCCTGTTATTCCCCAGCTATATGGCCTACCCAAAATTCATAAAAATCCAGATTTCCTAGTTTTAGACCAATAGTAGCAAGCAGCGGCTAAGTCACTGAGCCAGTGTCCATTTATATGGATTCTCAACTTAGAATGGTGCTTGAAGACTCACCAGTTGTTATAAGGTATATGGAGCATTTTCTGTGTGACCTCTAAGGTTTCATGCACGATGTTGATGTGAATGATATTGATTATTTGGTAACCTCGGATGTTGTGTCCTTGTTTACCTGTATCCCCAATCAAGAGGGTATTAGTATGGTCAAGGAAGTGCTCCTTAATTTGAACAAATTTTCATCAAGATGTTGGTTTATTATGTATGCTATTAGAAATGGTACTTGAGAGCAACATTTTTTTCTTTAATGAACAATGTTACTGGCAAGTTTCTGGTGTGGCAATGGGGATGAGCTGCGCTAACTCATATGCAAACTTATTCATGGTATACTGGGAGCAACGTTTTATGACAGCTTTCCATGGTAACCATGTACGGTTTTACAGTAGGTTCACAGATGATCTTTTTGTTGCATGGCATGGTGATGAGTTGACATTAATACAATTTTTGGACATGGCTAATTTAAGCAGTGGGTTTCTCCAATTTACCACAAATTTCTCCTCTTGCTCAATTAATTTTCTTGACATCATTATTTACAGGAAGGGCAATGCTTTTAGTACAAAGTTGTATAGGAAGGAATGCTATGTTCCATCTTATTTACATAAGGATAGCATGCATCTCCTGCATGTGCTACCTAATATTTTGACTGGTCAGGCTATGCGTATATCCCACTTAACCTATGAAGATGGTGATGTTATGTACGAGATGGAACATCTTAAGGCAGCCTTTGAGTCTAGGGGCTATAAGGAGCATGAGATTCCTAGAGCCCATAATAAAGTACTAAATGAGTGTTATGCTCATGCTAAACCCTATTATTTGGAGGGGAGGGGTTCTAGGAGTAAAACTAGCACTGATACCCCTGTGGTTCCCGTTGTTTTGACATACACACAAGATGTGGGCCATATATAAGAGGTCTTGACCAGGAACTGGCCCATAATGCAGATTGATGAAAGGGTTTCAGCAGTGATTGGGTCTAAACCTAGATTTGTGTTCAAGAATAGAATGAACTTAAAGCAGCACCTGTGCTATTATCAAAGAAGTGAATCAGGAAGTGCAATGGATTAGCAAAGCTAAAGTAAGGATAGCTATGAAGAGGGCGAAGAATGGAAAGGCTGTTGGTCCAGATGACATACCTGTGGAAGCTTGGAGGTGTTTAGGAGAAATGGCAGTGGAATTTTTAACCAGATTGTTTAATGAAATTTTGGAAAGTGAGAGGATACCTGAGGAGTGGAGAAAAAGTGTTTTGGTACCGATGTTTAAGAATAAGGGTGATGTGCAGAGCTGTAGCAACTACAGAGGGATAAAACTGATCAGTCACAGCATGAAATTATGGGAAAGAGTAGTGGAAGCTAGGTTAAGAAGGGAGGTGATAATTAGTGATCAGCAGTATGGTTTCATGCCAGGAAAGAGCATTACGGATGCGATGTTTGCTCCGAGAGTGTTGATGGAGAAATACAGATGAGGTCAGAAGGAGTTGCATTGTGTCTTTGTGGACTTAGAGAAAGCATATGACAGGGTGCCTAGAGAGGAGTTGTGGTATTGTATGAGGAAGTCGGGATTGGCAGAGAAGTATGTAAGAGTGGTACAGGATATGTACAAGGGCAGTGTGGCAGTGGTGTGATCTGCCATGGGAGTGACAGATGCGTTTAAGGTGGAGGTGGGATTACATCAAGGATCAGCTCTGAGCCCTTTCTTATTTGTACTGGTGATGGACAGGTTGACAGACGAGATCAGACAGGAGTCCCCGTGGACTATGATGTTTGCAGATGACATTGGGATATGTAGTGAGAGAAGGGAACAGGTTGAGGAGACCCTGAAGAGGTGGAGATATGCTCTACAGAGGACAGGAATGAAGGTCAGCCAGTCTAAGATGGAATATATGTGTGTGAATGAAAGGGAGGATAGAGGAATGGTGAGGATGCAGGGAGTAGAGTTGGCAAAGTCGGATGAGTTTAAATACTTGGGATCAACAGTTCAGAGTAATGGCGAGTGTGGAACAGAGGTGAAGAGTGTGGAACAGAGGTGAAGAAGAGAGCACAGGCAGGGTGGAGTGGGTGGAGAAGAGTGTCAGGAGTGATTTGTGACAGGTGAGTACCAGTAAGAGTGAAAAGGAAGGTCTACAAAAGGGTAGTGAGACCAACTATGTTATATGGGTTGGAGACAGTGGCATTGACAAAAAGGCAGGAGTCAGAGCTGGATGTGGCAGAGTTAAAGATGTTAAGATTTGCACGATTTGCACTGGGTGTGACAAGAGTAGATAGAATTAGGAATAAGTATATTAGAGGGTCAGCCCAGGTTGGACAGTTTGGAGACAAAGCCAGAGAGGCGAGATTGCATTGGTTTGGACATGTGCTGAGGAGTGATGCAGGATATATTGGGAAAAGGATGCTAACGATGAAGCTGCCAGGTAAGAGGAAAAGAGGAAGGCCTAAGATAAGGTTTATGGATGTGGTGAGAGAGGACATGCAGGTGTGACAGAGCAAGATGCAGAAGACAGGAAGAAATGGAAACAGGCGATCCGCTGTGGTGACCCCTAACCAGGAAGAGCCGAAAGAAGAAGAAGAAGAACAGTTTGCTTTAGTATGGGGGGCACACGCAAATGTGAGTGATGTAATTATTGTAACAACATAGATGAATCCAGGTTTTTCAAGCACCCTGGAACTGGTAGGCTATGGCAGCTTAAGGTTACAACTGATTGCAACACTCAAAATTTGGTATATGTAGCACATTGCACAGTATGTTTTAAATTCTATGTTGGTAAAACCAACCGTAGGCTAAAAGAGCGTATTCCAGATAATTTATATTGCATTAAGAAAGGGTTAGACTACAGTGCACTAGCAAAGCACATTATTCAGGAGGGTAACACACACACTTTCTTGTTTCAGGTTCTGCAGATAGTTGAGATTAACAAGAGAATGGGGGATGTTGTCAATAAAATGGAAAATGTAGAGTTGCAATGGATTCTTTGGTTGGCCTCGCACAGAGGCTTGGGACTCTGTAACAGTGTGCCCCTGAAACCTGTGCATAAAGCTAAGAAAATGAGATAGCACTATGTAAAATATATGTAAGGACTTATACCCTTTAAGGTTTTAATTGTTTTTCAGATGGTTTTTAGTGTGCTAATTACGGTTGGTTTTTGATAGGTTGATTATGTAATTGTCTTGTATTTAAATATTTAGTGTGATTTGGTGTATTTTGTCTGAAGAAGCAGCATTTCACTGTAAAAGCACTCACACTCTTTTGTTATTAAAGAAACTTGGATTTTACAATGCTTACTTCAATTTATTTAAATTGCTGATTGAGTTGGCTGCTTACATTTTGGATTTCTCACCTCTGTTGTGACATTTTACTTAAATGTTCCATTTATGTTGCAAGCAAAATTTAGGTCTTTCAATATACTACTGATTTTTTTTTTTTTTTTTTTTTTTTTGTGGATATGCAAAAGGTTGATCAAAATAAGGTCCAGGGGTGCCTTGTATGCCAGGTAAAGATCACCTCTCAGAAGTCTATAGAATACTGAGTAAAGAGATGGTGTTTTGAGGCAATCAGCATACAATATTTTGTTTACTCCCTGTATTTCTTTTGTAAGGAGCCTTTATGGACATTCCAGTTGTACGTGTCTGGAAAGTTGCATACCAAATAGGACATTATACTCTATGTTGGCTCTGATGAGGGCCGAGTACAGAGGTGTGATGACCTCGCTGGACCTAGATGCCAAGCACTTGTATATAAGTTGAGCAACATAGAAAGATTTTCTTACTACCTTGAACACATGTTCACTGAAGGCTAGGTTACTATCAACATAAGTTCTCAGATCCCAGACTACTGAATCAACTTTTAGGGTGTTTTATTGATGACTTAGCTACCTGGGGAGATTGACTTCTCAAAAGGTATTATAGTCCATCTCTTGGTTTTCAGTTGTAAGCCATGGCTTTGGCACCAAGCATTTGCCTATGTTAGACTTCTTTGTAGGGCAGTCTTATCTAGGGAGGATTCAGTGATTGCTCCCAGTTTACAAACATTTTTGAACTTAGTTAGCCAGAGACCATTAACATTGGCTTTTACATCCAAGAAGTAGATACCAAACAGTCGTGGCCCTAGTACACAGCCCTGGGGTACTCCACTGGTGACCAGCATCTCCTAAATTCTAACTTTCTGAGTCCTATCACTGAGCCAGCTAGCTATCCAGCATGTTATGAAGGGGGATTTTTCCTAGTTCTACAAGTTTGTTCACAATTCCAAAGTGAGAGTAGTGTATCAAATGTTTTAGCCTGATCTAGCTAGGCAGTATGCACCATTTTCCCCTTATCCATTGCCTTAGTAACCTTTTCAAAACATTCCCCAGATTCAAAAGCATGACCTTCATTTGATAAAGCCAAACTACAATGGATCCATACAGTTCTGTGTTGCTCTAATACCCATAGTAGTGTACTGTGCATAACATAGTAGTCTGTGTGCCCTGCAGGTGTACAATGCTATGGGTATTAGACCAACACAGCTCCTTAATTATATGGTACACATAATAAGCAGTCCATGCTGTCATAAAAGTTATAGCACTTAACTATTTTTGTGCACTAGATCACCAAAGATGCACAGCAGACATGCTCAATGTACCAGTCACTAAAATACCTCAAGTGATGATAGGGGCTACTGCCAGCATAGCCAACTGCAGTTCTGTAAAGACTGATATGTCTTTTGCATATCAAAATGATTTATACAAGATGCTTGTGTTACAAGTGTGTTAGAACTGTATGGCATTTGAATATCAAACTGATTTACAGAAATGCTTATGTTACAAATGTATTAGAACTGTATCGCATTTGACTATCACACTGATTTGTACAGATGGGTTATGTACAGATCTGTTAGAACTGTATGTCATTTGAAAATCAAAATGCGTTTCTAAAGTTGCTGGTGTTAAAAATGTATCAACAGTGAGTTTTCCTAGACAGAGAAGGAATATACATGTGAGATTGTGTGTATAAATGTTAGCAAAGGAAGATAAGGGGTTAAACAGCTAGCTTACTTCTTATTTTAAGAAAAAAATACTGTTAATTGGACCACCTGTTGGACCATGGAAGTGCTTATCTCACAGCTCTGAATAGGACCAGAGACAGCATGTCTAGCAAAATCCTTTGTTCATTAGCTGAGTAAAAAGAAGAGAAGCTTCAGGCACTGCCATGAACATTAGCAAAATGTTATCACATCTATGCTAACATCCTGTCTCAATATTCAAAGGGGATAGTGTGAGAAAATAGAATCAGGTGATCAGATGAGGTCATTCTGCCAGCCATCTTAAAAATTCTACATATTACAAAGAGAAATCACTCAGTATTGAGTATTCTGTCTTGTGCCTGACAACAAGAAGGACCATTCACCATACCATCTGCCTTGCTCAATTAAGTAAGTAGGGAATAGTAACTTTTCTAGATTCAGTCAGGAAAATGTAGTAAGGTATTGTTCGAGTCTGTCCATCAATGTTATTTTCAATATTTCCTGTGATTTGAACTCTGCGGTTTACTGTAAATATATATGCAGTATTTTCTTGTTTGTTTATTATTAAATATATTTAAAACTTTTATTTTGTCTAGTCCTTTTAAAAAGTATTTAACCTTTGAGAGTGCTTATATTTATTTGGTGATACTGTGTGGGCCACTCCTGAAGGTCTAGCTGTCTTGACCAACTATTACCATTTGTATTAGTATTAATATTCCACCATAAAATTGGACACCCTTTGTTAAGGGCCTTAGAGTAGCTGATTAAAGAGTGTCTGATGGCAGTGATAACTACCTTATACTCTGGGCAGAACGGGGCACAGCAGATAAATCTGTGCCAGCCTTTCCTGGGTGTGTGTGTGTGTGTGTGTGTGTGTGTGTGTGTGTGTGTGTGTGTGTGTGTGTGTGTGTGTGTGTGTGTGTAGTGTCTGGTGGCAGTGATAACTACCTTGTACTCTGGGAAAAAAGGGGCACAGCAGATAAATCTGTGCCAGCCTTTCCTAGGTGTGTGTGTGTGTGTGTGTGTGTGTGTGTGTGTGTGTGTGTGTGTGTGTGTGTGTGTGTGTGTGTGTGTGTAACATCAAACCTCACAGAGTGTGTGTATCAACTACTTGGGGTAGGGACACAAAGCACTGGTTTCACAGAGAGAGTGGTGTAGGACTTAGCTTGGGCACTCGGCTGAGGACTTAACTCTGAAGCTTTGGCAGTGGGGAATCTTACTGAGGACCTGGAGGGAGACAGAGGAATCCAGACCCTTGGCTGACTGTGTGCCCTGTGTGCTCTTAAGGGAAATTGTGCTGGATGCAAAAAGGTCTGCATCTGGAAATACTGAGTGTATCCATTGGTATTCCAAGTGAAATCCCTCTCCAGTGTCAGTGGTGGATTCAGGCTCCTTCATTACTGGCCCAGTGTGGGGACGTCACAACCTCTTACATATGTATGCAGCCAAAGGTGTTAGGATACAGGTACAGACTACACCAGCCTAAAGTGCTTGGTGCCCTTAGATCCTAGACACTGATGTTGCTCAATGATGGAGAACAGAGCCTGGAATCCTACGCATCCATTATATGTATGGCAGTTTGAATAAATGTGGGATACACGTGGAGCTATATGAGTGCAAATGGGGGAAATACTCTTAACAACTGCCACTGTGGGATTATTGTTATAAGATCAGGTATTCAAAGGGCATAGGATATACACAGATTCAGTCTTTGTTCCCTGTAGTGTACAAATGTACTTACAGGGATCCTGCACAAATGTAAGCATTTTGGGGGGCACAGGCTTTATGCTAAGTCATACATATAGCCATCCGTGTTTGTGTGTGTGTGTGTGTGTGTGTGTGTGTACTTCTGTCTGTCTGTCTTGGCACCTCTGGCATCACTTACTATGAAACAACTTGTACACCACTAGATACTCATCCTGAATGACAGTATTAGTGGGCCATGGAATTTACAGAAAAGCCTGCCTTCATGTAGCATATTACCAGTTCCTGTATACCAGTACAACTGCATATCTCTTTCGCACCTTGTACTCGATGAGTAGAGTCAGTCATGCTGCATTCCATAGCCTTACTGGCCTATCTATTGGTTGTTGTTGTCTTTCGGCTTTTCCCAGTTAGGAGTCGCCACAGCAGAACTCTGGTCCGCTAATGATTGGCAGTAGATTTGTACGAACATCGAGGTACCAGCTCGATGTTCAACCTTCCACGAAGGCACGCCCATTTCTTTCGAATGCCCATCCAACTGCGGGGAGGACATGCAGACTCCACACAGAAGGCACTCCCCGCACTCCAGCCAAGAATCGAATGGGAGAACCTCTTGCTGTGAGGCAACAACACTACCGCTGCACCACCGCGGCTACCTCCAAAAGAGCTAGCAAGTACGACTGGTCCACCGCTTACCCAAACTGATAAACCAAATAAAAAAAGCCAGCACTCGGAGGCAAACAATTGTTTTATTCCTTCCCTTCCTTCAGACTGGTTTTGGCATCAAACCTTCTTCAGTGATGTAACATTCATAATTCAGGAACAGTATTTATACATATTGTATATCCACAATTATAACATCACTTCCCTCATTTCACTAATTGAGCCTCCAAATACATATAAAGCATTAAACAAAGTGAACAATATACTTATAATGTCAAATGTTAAACTAAACTTACATTGATAACCTGTTGCGTCATATAAAGTTAATAATAAAAATCATTAACGAAAAGAACCTCATAATTTATCATTAAGTCCTGGATGAAATAGGGCGCCCAACTTAATAATCCATTTTCTTTCCTTTTGAGTCAGTATAGTGTTCCAACCCTGTTTTGTTGATCTATTTCCCTTAACCTGGTCAATAATGACAAATCCAAAAGTGGCAGTACAAAACTATACAAATGTAATACCCAAATAACTTCAACATTCAAATGCATAACAAATAAGGCTGTTACTTGTAACTGTAGCAGTGCTGTCTGAAAGCATTACTTGGCTAAAACATACCTATATCCAGCAGCTGTAAGGCACAAGTCAAAAGTTCCATGGCATTCAGAATTTAGTATCTTATGCACATATCATAGGACATTACTAGGCCACTGGCCCTGAGGCCCTTATAAGCCTAGCCAAGAGTTTACCCCATGCACAGACAAATCAGCACCCAATGTCCCTGTCCAGCAGGGACACTGGTGGAATCCCAGAGATGTGTAGAGTATTCACTTTTTTGCACCAGGTCAGCCATAATGTTACTGCTCCAAAGAAAAGTTTTTCATTGTTTTCATTCAGGTGTCTCTGCACAGAACAGTTTCATCAAATTCTGATAATGAAAGAACAGTGAAGTGCTACAGAAATGGATTCTTTCACAAGTGCATGAGTACTTGTTACTTGTTTCAGTATCTGCCATGGACTGCTTTACACTGTTTCTATGCATCATCCCATACATTTTACTACTGCCGATATATAATGGTATGTTACTAGTCAGATGCCATGATGCCTCACTGTCTTTTCTAATGTCCATGTCTTCTAGTTTATAAGGATCCGTAAAGATACATAGCAAACCCAGCTTGCAACAACAGCAGAAATTCTGCTTCTGGTTTGCCTTTATTTTTGTGTTACTCCAGTCCCCCAGGCCAGGTAAAGAATGCCTGTAATAATCTAAATTAAGCGTGTCCTCTGGATGTGACTGTAAGAAGCAATTTGACCATAAAGACCTTGGCCATAAAACAATTAGACTTCTACATGAATAGCATGGATAAACCATTCACAATATCCATTGTCTAGTCTAGAAGTGGGTAAAAAGAAATGTGGGAATATAACAGTAGCAGTGGCTCAGTAACTATTTTACAGTGACTGCAGGACATTGTTGGGAAGTGGCTAATTGAAACCTGGTGAAGAAAGACAGTCACCATGCATGCATGAGTTTTAAATTTAAAAAGCCTGTTACAATATGTGTTATATTACATTGGTCTCCCATCATAGCACTGGGATGTTGACCACTGAAGCTAAGGAGACTTGCATTTGTCTGTGACTGATCCCTTTTAATTAAATTAGCATAACGGTAGGCTGTTTTAGGAGACAAAGACATTCTGCCACATCTGTAATAAGAATCTGGAGATCCCGGCATGAGTTGAATTGGCTTGGGGGCTTCATGTCTTTTATTATTACTTATTCCAAATCTTTGTGTTTACATTACAAATTACCTAGGTCAACTGCTAAACTGGTTCACTGAATAATGTTTTGCCTGCATAATATGTTCATAAAGTAACAATATTAATTTTTTCAACATTTTATCCAGTAATTTATAATGTTCTTTATCTTTGGTCTTCATGTATAAAGTCTAATAAAATGTCGCCCAATAAACTATATCTACAGAAAAGTATTTCCTTCCCTTTTCATTCTCTCATCCTTATTTGTTTTATATCCTTGAACTGGTGGTTGTGATTTTAAAATAGTTTATTTCTCAGATGTTTCACTTTCCTTTCAACCATCGACATTACTGTAGAGTATGACAAAAATGGTGTAAACCAGACTTTGGATTACATTTGTAATGATATGCACACGTTTTTCAAAAAGTTTCTAGCTATAACAATAAATACATTTTTTAATGAGAGTGATCACATTAAAAAAGCTTGGGTCTTGTTTCCTGTAATATGGGTTTTTATTCCAGTTAATAAATTTGTAAAACAATGATCACATTCAAGTCATTCTTATAACACAGGTATAAGGTGTTTGAATTTGCAGTCAGAAACATACATCCAGGAGCAGATGTGGGGAGTTGAAGGGCCAGCAAGGGAAGGAGCTGGTGAATTTTTCCTCCAGACCTGAGGGATGTGTAGTCAAAGTGCTGAAAAAAATCACCCTGCCAAAGGTAAGACATATTAACATGTTTCACAGCTAATGGTAGGGTTAATGTCAGGATTTATTAGATGTGTATGCCACTCTGTGAGGAAGAAATTGTATGCTGCGTGTTCTGTGTCATAGGCCCTCAAACATGTTTTTTTCTTGTCCACAGGCAGTAGCTAGGTGTAAAGGAAGGGACAGTAATACTGGAAGAGCATACATAAGGGGGTTAAAATGGATAGAAGAGCAAGGTACAAAAGAAAAACATGTGAGGGGGGCCATAGCCAGACAAGGCCTTAAAATAAACTCTATGACATATGCTTGATTTTCAGTGACATACTGGTAGTTAGGATACAGCTCTCATATACAGAGATATTCTGCATCCATCACAGGATACAGTATGGAGCATTTCTAGACACATGGTACCATTCTTAATATAAAATGGCCTTTGTGAAGAATCAATACATACATGTAGGAGGCACTGTCCATGTTCTGAGTGGCACAGCATTAGTGGAAATGGTACTCATTCAGCTTAAATAATGTACACATGGATACACAAAAGGGTGGACAAACAAGACAGAGAGGAAAGGAAGAAAAGTACATAGTTATGCAGAAAGACTGATATGCGATATCACAGTTTTTATTTACTATTTGTTAGAGTGATCTAAACATCTGACATCAAACTGCAGACATGTAAGAATACCCCCTAGGAAAGAGTAGAGGAGTGCTCCTACTGGAAAACATGCATCAGCATCAACTAGGGAAAGGAATGGGGAGCTAGTGTTGGAAGATATACCGATAACTAGGGAAAGGAATGGGGAGCTAGTGTTGGAAGATATACCGATAACTAGGGAAAAGGAATGGGGAGCTAGTGTTGGAAGATACACCGATAACTAGGGAAAAGGAATGGGGAGCTAGTGTTGGAAGATATACCGATAACTAGGGAAAAGGAATGGGGAGCTAGTGTTGGAAGATATACCGATAACTAGGGAAAGGAATGGGGAGCTAGTGTTGGAAGATACACCGATAACTAGGGAAAAGGAATGGGGAGCTAGTGTTGGAAGATATACCGATAACTAGGGAAAAGGAATGGGGAGCTAGTGTTGGAAGATATACCGATAACTAGGGAAAAGGAATGGGGAGCTAGTGTTGGAAGATATACCGTTAACTAGGGAAAAGGAATGGGGAGCTAGTGTTGGAAGATACACCGATAACTAGGGAAAAGGAATGGGGAGCTAGTGTTGGAAGATACACCGATAACTAGGGAAAAGGAATGGGGAGCTAGTGTTGGAAGATATACCGATAACTAGGGAAAGGAATGGGGAGCTAGTGTTGGAAGATATACGATAACTAGGGAAAAGGAATGGGGAGCTAGTGTTGGAAGATATACCGATAACTAGGGAAAAGGAATGGGGAGCTAGTGTTGGAAGATATACCGATAACTAGGGAAAAGGAATGGGGAGCTAGTGTTGGAAGATATACCGATAACTATGGAAAAGGAGCTAGTGTTGGAAGATATACCGATAACTAGGGAAAAGGAATGGGGAGCTAGTGTTGGAAGATATACCGATAACTAGGGAAAAGGAATGGGGAGCTAGTGTTGGAAGATATACCGATAACTAGGGAAAAGGAATGGGGAGCTAGTGTTGGAAGATATACCGATAACTAGGGAAAAGGAATGGGGAGCTAGTGTTGGAAGATATACCGATAACTAGGGAAAAGGAATGGGGAGCTAGTGTTGGAAGATATACCGATAACTAGGGAAAAGGAATGGGGAGCTAGTGTTGGAAGATATACCGATAACTAGGGAAAAGGAATGGGAGCTAGTGTTGGAATATATACTGATAACTAGGAAAGGAATGGGGAGCTAGTGTTGGAAGATATACGATAACTAGGGAAAAGGAATGGGGAGCTAGTGTTGGAAGATATACCGATAACTATGGAAAAGGAGCTAGTGTTGGAAGATATACCGATAACTAGGGAAAAGGAATGGGGAGCTAGTGTTGGAAGATATACCGTTAACTAGGGAAAAGGAATGGGGAGCTAGTGTTGGAAGATACACCGATAACTAGGGAAAAGGAATGGGGAGCTAGTGTTGGAAGATACACCGATAACTAGGGAAAAGGAATGCGGAGCTAGTGTTGGAAGATATACCGATAACTAGGGAAAGGAATGGGGAGCTAGTGTTGGAAGATATACCGATAACTAGGGAAAAGGAATGGGGAGCTAGTGTTGGAAGATATACCGATAACTAGGGAAAAGGAATGGGGAGCTAGTGTTGGAAGATATACCGATAACTAGGGAAAGGAATGGGGAGCTAGTGTTGGAAGATATACCGATAACTAGGGAAAAGGAATGGGGAGCTAGTGTTGGAAGATATACCGATAACTAGGGAAAAGGAATGGGGAGCTAGTGTTGGAAGATATACCGATAACTAGGGAAAAGGAATGGGGAGCTAGTGTTGGAAGATATACCGATAACTAGGGAAAAGGAATGGGGAGCTAGTGTTGGAAGATATACCGATAACTAGGGAAAAGGAATGGGGAGCTAGTGTTGGAAGATATACCGATAACTAGGGAAAAGGAATGGGGAGCTAGTGTTGGAAGATATACCGATAACTAGGGAAAAGGAATGGGGAGCTAGTGTTGGAATATATACTGATAACTAGGGAAAGGAATGGGGAGCTAGTGTTGGAAGATATACCGATAACTAGGGAAAAGGAATGGGGAGCTAGTGTTGGAAGATATACCGATAACTAGGGAAAAGGAATGGGGAGCTAGTGTTGGAAGATATACCGATAACTAGGGAAAAGGAATGGGGAGCTAGTGTTGGAAGATATACCGATAACTAGGGAAAAGGAATGGGAGCTAGTGTTGGAAGATATACGATAACTAGGGAAAAGGAATGGGGAGCTAGTGTTGGAAGATATACCGATAACTAGGGAAAAGGAATGGGGAGCTAGTGTTGGAAGATATACCGATAACTAGGGAAAAGGAATGGGGAGCTAGTGTTGGAAGATATACCGATAACTAGGGAAAAGGAATGGGGAGCTAGTGTTGGAAGATATACCGATAACTAGGGAAAGGAATGGGGAGCTAGTGTTGAAAGATATACCGATAACCAGGGAAAAGGAATGGGGAGCTAGTGTTGGAAGATATACCGATAACTAGGGAAAAGGAATGGGGAGCTAGTGTTGGAAGATATACCGATAACTAGGGAAAAGAAATGGGGAGCTAGTGTTGGAAGATATACCGATAACTAGGGAAAAGGAATGAAGTGCTGATGCTAGAAAACAGAGAAACTTGGGGGGTGGGATCACATCATTAAGGAGATGTCGGCTTGTACTGTGATATGCAATAAAAAGTAGAAACAGACAGTTAATAAAATACACTTTGGAAGTCTTTGAAAAGTTCTGCAAGTACTGAATTCAGTAAGAACATGACAGTAGCAGAGAATGAAAATGTATAGTACAGAGCCTGCTGAAGAACCAGCATGAAGTACGGCCAAATAATGTATTCCAGGAAAAGTTTTTAAGTATTCTATATCACAGAATTCAACAGTTCACATACAACTTATTAAACTTTCCTTAGAGTGAGCATGTTATGTCCTTTGACTTCCCAAGGGATTTTTATTTTATGTCGAGTTAGAATTTTTAATTGCATAATATCTTTGCTTCTGGCATACATCTCTGCAAATGATGGAATCTTGTAAAATCTTGCTTTGGTTAATATTTGTATTTCTTCTATTTTTTTTCCTTCTATAGAAGTAAATCTTTGAAGCTGCTTATCTGTATATTTAATGTAGTCCACCACTTGATAAATATTCACATTTTGTTTTTATTATCAAAGAAATGCACTGCACCTGTCCACTCCCCTACAATCTGACCTTGCTGCCACTCAGTGGTATTTGAACTGAGTGTGTAGAGAAATATATCTCATAATTGATATGATATGATATCATAAATGATATGATTAAATGATGATGGATAAAGAAATTGCTTCATAGACAAATAATGTAACTTACTGGCTAGCAGCGGCATCAACTCATATTTAGATGTCTCAGATTTAGAGCATAGTACCCAGAGCTATAATTCTGAAAAATATTAATGTCCCATAAGGCTGCATGCTTCTAAATCTGATTTGGTGCACAAAGTCAATTATCCACTGCACTGAATCCAAAATCTGTTACCCAAGCACACACACATACTGTACAGTATGTTTCCTTCTTACTGCTATACAAATGCAAACAGTAAAACATCCATTTGTTTCCATCCATTCTTTTTTATTCATAAAATCAGCAACAAAACATACCAAAATCTTTCCCAATGTAAAGAACATAAGAATTCACCCACATGGTTTTGATGCTTAAATATGATGCAGAGGTTTTTGCTGTTTGCTGTTCTAGTTTCATAAGTCAAACATTTTACACTTGAGAGGGAAATTCATGCATAAACTATCTATTATAAATATAAGAAAAAGTTAGTTTAGAACAAAGCGGGATTACTAGCTTTATTGTTACTTCTGAGAACACCATGTAATGAAGATTGTCATCCATGTCAGAATGTTTACCAAATCCTTCAGCAAAGTATAAAACAAGCTTATTACAAGCTTATTGTTTGACTGTCAGAAGCTTAATTTTCTTTTATAGACAGTGATGCATTTTGTATGGTTTTAATGTCATAATCTATCAAACATTGCCAAATGTGCACAGTTAAACAAGGCAGATTTAAAAGAACATTTTGCTTGTTATAAACTATAAAATTGTTCCAATAAATTATAAAGCCAGCAAAAAGAGAAGCGACTGATTAGCAAGTGGGAGTTGCTTCAATAAACTAATGTGACACAGAAATAATAATGAGAGATAAAAATACCAAGACTAACAATGACTTTTAAAGAAACACTGAGTATACAGGAAACTAACTGCAGAATGCATTTACATTTAATAATGGATGTATAAATGCAACACTATTTATGATGTCTTTACAACAAGATCTACCTACTCTACTTCTAATGTGGTGAACCTTGCTACTTGTACAAAGTGTCCTAGTTTCTATTTAGCTAAGAGCACACGAAGACTCAAGGATCGTATAAGAGAACATAAGTCTGAAATACTCACAAATGTTAAAACCAAGGCACTTGCAAACCACATGGATGAAAAGGGAAGAGACAATGAATTTAAGTTTAGAGTTACAAGCATTGTGCATAGGAGCATAAAAGGAGGTGATCTGAATAACATACTACAGACTTTAGAGTACGAATGGATAGTGAGACTGCAAGCAGACTCTCCATGTGGTATTAATACAGCAGTGAGCTTGAAACCTACACTAAAGAAAAGACAAATGCTGTTGAACTATTGTAAATGATTGATATATGCACTTCAATATACAACTATGTATACTTTTAATACTTTTTATAATCTTACAGGGCAAGACAGGAAATATTTCATGTCTTAAAATGTGTTTTATGTCTTTAAATATGAATATGCAGTTAATTGTTGCCTCCTTCTGACTGGGCTGTGTCAAGAAGGTTTTAGTTTAAATGTATGTGAATGGTAGTTTGGTGTGTAACACTCTGAGGAAGGGCATTGACCTGAAAGCTTTGTATAGCCTGAATAAACAAGTTTGCTATTTACTATTACCTGCCTAGTATTTCTTATCACTGGACTTTACCTTGTTCTTTGTGAGTATTTTGTGTCTGGAGTGACAGTTGACCTCAGAGATGGTCCTAGCGTTTTTTTCTTTACCCAAAATACAACAGTCTCAGAACTTCATGTGGTTGAGAACAGAACCAGCAAAATTTAATAAGATTACACTGGGTAAATAATAAAACAGGCGACATGTTACAAGCGACATTAGGTACAGTTTGTATGGGTAGCACAACACAGCATCCAAGGCATCAACACCAGGCTCAAATGCCATAGTCATAAATGCAGAGCAGCAGGGTGATACTATTACTAGGATGCAATATAACATGTAGTAAACAGAGGCTCAAATGTCACAGTCCTAAATACAGAGCAGCAGGGTGATACTATTACAAGGATACAATATAATGTGTAGTAAACAGAGGCACAAATGCCACAGTCATAAATACAGAGCAGCAGGGTGATACTATTACAAGGATACAATATAACATGTAGTAAACAGAGGCTCAAATGTCACAGTCCTAAATACAGAGCAGCAGGGTGATACTATTACAAGGATACAATATAACATGTAGTAAACAGAGGCTCAAATGTCACAGTCCTAAATACAGAGCAGCAGGGTGATACTATTACAAGGATACAATATAACATGTAGTAAACAGAGGCTCAGATGTCACAGTCCTAAATACAGAGCAGCAGGGTGATACTATTACAAGGATACAATATAACATGTAGTAAACAGAGGCTCAAATGTCACAGTCCTAAATACAGAGCAGCAGGGTGATACTATTACAAGGATACAATATAACATGTAGTAAACAGAGGCTCAAATGTCACAGTCCTAAATACAGAGCAGCAGGGTGATACTATTACAAGGATACAATATAACATGTAGTAAACAGAGGCTCAGATGTCACAGTCCTAAATACATTGCAGCAGGGTGATACTATTACAAGGATACAATATAATGTGTAGTAAACAGAGGCTCAAATGTCACAGTCCTAAATACAGAGCAGCAGGGTGATACTATTACAAGGATACAATATAATGTGTAGTAAACAGAGGCTCAAATGTCACAGTCATAAATACAGAGCAGCAGGGTGATACTATTACAAGCATACAATATGTTTGTGTCTTTCGGCTTTTCCTGGTTAGGGGTCACCACAGCGGAACTCCGGTCCGCTAATGATTGGCAGTAGATTTTTACGTGCTGGCTTGCCAGGCCTAACGCACAACCTTCAACGAAGGAACGCCCATTCACACATGTCGCCACACAGATGACGCTCTGAGACAATATAACGTGTAGTAAACAGAGGCTCAAATGTCACAGTCCTAAATACAGAGCAGCAGGGCAACACTATTAAAGGACACAATATAACATGTAGCAAACAGAGGCTCAAATGCCACAGTCCTAAATACAGAGCAGCAGGGTGATACTATTACAAGGATACAATATAATGTTTAGTAAACAGAGGCTCAAATGTCACAGTCATAAATACAGAGCAGCAGGGTGATTATTACAAGCATACAATATGTTTATGTCTTTCGGCTTTTCCTGGTTAGGGGTCACCACAGCGGAACTCCGGTCCGCTAATGATTGGCAGTAGATTTTTACGTGCTGGCTTGCCAGGCCTAACGCACAACCTTCAGCGAAGGAACGCCCATTCACACATGTCGCCACACAGATGACGCTCTGAGACAATATAACGTGTAGTAAACAGAGGCTCAAATGTCACAGTCATAAATACAGAGCAGCAGGGTGATACTATTACAAGGATACAATATAATGTGTAGTAAATAGTCATCAAAAAATGAGAACTACACTGTAAAGACTGATAAATGGCAATGCCAAATCCAAAGTCTCTGTTGGAGAAAAGGTACCACAAACTACTTCCACATAGGCATTGCTATGTATAGGCGAGCATTAGAGTGCACTGATACAGGGAGCAGGGGTTAGGATGAATAAGACAGTTACAAAGATGCATACTCCCTGATGTCATATTTGCTGTAGTACTGTGTTCTATACCCCAAAACCTTGTGCAATGAGCATAGTACTTCCTAGATGTTGTGCAACTGTTTCTCAAGTCAGCTTTGGTAAGTCTATCCTACCATTTCACACCACTGTTTAGAAGTTTTTGTTTCAAAATTTATGATATTGCCATCCTATTAATATCCACTTGTCCCTGAGGAATGTGGATACCAGTACCAAAACACTGAACTTCCCTGAAATTATCCCACATAATGAACACCTTTCTCAGTAAACTTCTACAACCTCGTGCCAGTCATATGGAACTCAATTGTTGTAATATAGAATAGCTCCATCTTATCAATTTTCAGACTGTCCCTAAGTCATCTTGCTTCAATTCATGCACTGCCGCTGCTTCTCCAAACCACCATAGTAGCATCCCTTCACTCTCCTTCGCAATGAATTAGTTAACAAAATGCTCCCATGTAAAATTCCATAATTAAACTACTCAATATCATCTCTTCTTTACCTGTGATAACTGTGCATATCTTAGGTTCTGTCTATCTGTCTGTGAGACATGTAATTCTCTGTGTTTCTGTTGTCCCACCATTTTTTTTTCTTAGCTGTGCATTTGCAAAACATAATCTACATGGCTGAAAAGGTTCAGAAGGCCAGCATATTCACCAAGTTAACAACTGCAGATAGACTGCAACTAGATAAAATAGACATACATATGTATATAGAGAGACAGACATAAATATACATACATAAATAGACATACATATGTATATAGAGAGACAGACATAAATATACATACATAAATAGATATACATATATATGTGTGTGTATGTGTGTGTGTCTGGACTCGCATGTCACTGACAACCACTTATGCAGCTGCATAATGGCTATTTGACAGCACAAACTTATCTGTCCACTACTGAAATATCTCTGGGGCTAAATGCAACAACCACTAAAGAACCATCTGTTGGACACATTCATCCACTGTAGAAAAGGCCATTTTCTCCTCTGTTCTCTGAGATGCACCTGCCCCCTTTTCTTAGCTCCAGTGTTATAAGTGGTTATGAGTTGCCTGGTAGAACATGGCTTCTCAAAATGCAGACAGAATGCAAGATGATGAACACAAACTTATCAGGAAACAGCTCATCAGGTTTGCAATTCAGCAGGGTTTCCCATCACTGTAATCAGTGGATAATAGCTGTATTGCTCCCATAAGTGCTGTGTAACAGCTTCTGGATGTTTCTGTTTTCCCTGTAATTGCACAACAATAGAATTACAACATGCAAGACAGGAAGTATGCAGCATATTCCTCAGAATGTGTGTGTGTGTGTGTGTGTGTGTGTGTGTGTGTGTGTGTGTGTGTGTGTGTGTGTGTGTGTGTGTTGGGGGGGAAATCAAACTGATCCCTCCAAAAACTCTGACTTTGTGTTTCTGAGGCAAGTTGACTATTTGCCATTGGTAATTGATTATTTGGTTTGCAGTGGGGGCTTTGGACCTTTTAAAGAAACCAGTAGGAATAAAATTTTCTGTCACTTTGTATACTGCTGGAATGGGTAAACAACAAATGGGCAAATGGTCTGCAACTGCGTGACGTTAAAAAAAAACTTTGCACATTCACCTGGCATGGGCACCAGCATATTTGGGCTTCTCCATTCACTTAGATCTTGTACATTCCTTCTAACTTCTCTAAGTGTGGAATCCAAACACTGAACTGCCCTGAAGTTATCCCACATAACCTGAAAATTAGTCAGTACAGGCCATCTGTGCCCCATCTTATTCACCCAAAGTTTTACTTTAGCCATGTGACTCTTACATGGCATGTATACTTGCTTCCTATCCTCTTTAGAGGTTCTTAAATCATAGAAAGGAAGCATTATGAAATTTCAAAAGCAGCTAATGAATCCATGTGCTAGGCTAAAATAACCTGTACAAATATTCAACAAATAAGATCCAATACTGCACAGCAATAGCATTATATTAAGGAGATAATATATATATATATATATATATATATATATATATATATATATATATATATATATGTGTGTGTGTGTGTGTGTGTGTGTGTGTGTATGTGAGTGGAATAGCTCCTTAATAGACCATTCCATACCTCCAGTTTTATTTACCTTGCTCTGATGATCCCAAGCGTTACCGGTTTTAAAAGTAAGGAAAGTTCTTTCCTATTATTACTTTTGCATTATTCAGGTCACAAGAGCTAAATTATGTTCGAGTTCTCCATACATGCTGACTTCTTTGTTATCATTTCACTGGAGACTTGAACAACCTTACTCTCAGAGCCTACGAGAGCTTCCATTGTCTCAGCACTAGACACAGTTTAAATTTCTGCAATTTATGCAGTTTTTTCTCTATGATTCGACAATGTTCAATCAATCACTTCATACATGTATACTTTCAGGTCTATTTATATTATATAATTATATATTATTATATTATATACTATTTATATTATACACAACATTATATGCATATATCATAACTATTTTTGCATTAAAGCTCACGGACTTCTCTTGCAGAAAACATGTCTCCCTTCAATGCATTTAGTAACCACCCAGGAAGCTCCCTTACTTATACTCCTCTTAATCTTGTATTGGAGGTATTTGCTCTGGTTTAGAGCTATTTTTGACTTGGTTAAATTAATAATCATTATTTCTAAAAACAAGTCTGCAAGTCTTACCAGTTGTTAAAAGCTGATGCTGTGAGGTACTCACTCATCTGTTCAACTGCAAAGTCTTCTTCACCTAGTCCTCCAGGGATGAAGGTGTCACTCACCCATCTTCAGAACACGCTGAACAATTGTAGTACAAATATTTACATTTTTAGCCACATGGATGGCTGTACTACCCTAAGGCTGCAGTCATTTCTTGGTAAATTACAGGACATTGTGCAGACTGATACATATATGTTTCCCATCTAAAATGACAAAACATAAAAATGTCAGCCACTTTTCACTTTTAATCTACTGTGAAACAGGTCAACTGAAATGCTGCATTGTAGTTAGTTCATCTTTCCGCAGAAACTGGCTGACTAGTATCTTCTCAGCAGTCAAATCAGAATGAGTGCATGCTTTGAACATAATCCCCACAGGGACATAATCAGTAAGCGTTTCAGTAGCATGGCAGATTGTCATGTCACAGCATTAGTATACCATCCACATGGGATATTGCCATTTCTAACATACCTTCATTCCACTGCAGGCTTAAGTTAGTTTGTGGAAAGGCTTTAAGACTTCTTCCATTCTGAAGAATGCTGCTCCAGTGGTGTCTACAGGTTTAAGAGTATAAGCCAAAATGGCATGGAAGTAGCCAGGAAAACATGCACACACAAGTAGCCCTGTAGAGAACTGCATACACAGCCTTGTTGCTTTCAAATGTACAGCACTTTTCTACAATATAATCTTGTTTCAGGCTTACTAAGCAGTTAAACCCAACAGCTTTTAACAAGACAGTCTTATTTTCAGCTTTCTTTTACAACACTTTTTTTCACAGCAGTCCTTTTGTTTCATCTTCTATTCATACTGCAAAATTGCCAGCTTTTTTGTTTCAGCCTTTTTGCACAATGCAATTCAAGTACTTTGTCACAAAACTGTTTTATTCAGCTTCACACACTCTGTAAGAAGTGTTCTGGTGAACTAGCTGTTTATTCAGCATCTCAGTCTTTATCACCTTCAGTCAGACAACCAGGACTCAGGTGTTTTCCATAACCTCAGCTGCTCTCCTTTAACCTCTTGTGAGCCTGGGCCACAGCAAGCTTTTCAGTGCTTCAGTCTCTCCACCCCTCCCCCCTTCACCACAGCTCCTTTAAATAATTTTGAAAGTGGTCTTGTTGTACCATCGATCTTGGTCATTAGTCTCCCGAACACTAGATACAGAAGACTAGTGATTTTTTTCTGTCATGGTTAATGATTCCTTGGAAATCCTACTACAATAAAATGACCCTTCACACTTGTAAGAACCACATTCCTGTGACCATTCATCTTATAATGTTTCATATTAAATGCAACATAACCAAAGCAGGTCACACACTTCTTGGCAATGTAAACTGTGCTTAAGAAAGGGACACATTTCTCAACAAAAAACAGTGTTGCTTAGCAAAGTAATATGCTTCTCAACAACATAAACTTTTGCTTAAGACAGTGACACTACTCAAAACAAAATGTTACTTTTGAAAGTGACGCGCTTCTCATCAACATTATCTGCTGCTAAAGAAACTGATACACTTCTCAACAATAAACACTGTTACTAAATAAACATAAGCTTCTCAACAACAAACACTCTTACTAACCAAACTGATAAGTTTCTCAATAGCACAAAACTGCTTCTTAAGAGAGTGACACATGCTTCTCAAAAATACACTGTCACTTATGCTGTTGAAAAACAGAAGACTATCCAATTCACTTTTGGAGTTGTTGCAGGAAGTTTTTTCAGTGACAGATTTTTGGAAGGGGCAGTTTACTGAATATTTCACCACTCAAATATCTATTTTAATTCAGCCTTTCATTGTTATGTTTTTTTCCACAATGGTAAATTAGGAGAGGTGTTCCAAAGTTCACATCACATCTTATTCCTTTTATGAAGTGAACACAGGATCTGTGATTGTTCCTTTTGTCTGATATATTTTGGGACACTGTATAATCATATGCATGAATTTGCATAAATGGACTGTTTTAAAAGGAAGCTTAAAAGAAGAGTTCATTGTGATGTACAGGGGCTTCCCTATAGCTCCTCCCAATCATGCCAAGATCTGTACAACTTATTCCTGTCCCAAATTCATCTGCCTCTGAGCCCCCATCTTGCCAAGAGTGCTAAACATCATCCCTTTTTCAAGAAATGTTCACAAAGTATATAATGTGCAACTGAAACATTAGTATTTGCCAATAGGCAGCACAGAATGAACTTTAAATGGTACATTAATTAAAAGTGAATTCTATTAGGGACCATGCAAGCCAAACTCTACAGAAGAAAAGATAAGATATCGTAGGACTGGCTCTGCAGTGACACTATCAGTAAGGAACACTAATCAAGCCTTCAGAATAAAATAGAATGTATATATTTTAAATAATACTCGTATTAAACATAGTCAAGTGCTAAGAACAAAATCTCACCATGACAATGTAATCATCTGCATTTTCCATGATTACAAATTCTAGCTATGTCCTGTAACACTTCATTAGACTGGCGTTTCCTCCATGACCCCTTGCTCCCACGAACCTTCCACAGTCTCAGATTAAGTAGTCCGAATCTAGACAAATACAGAATACTGATTTCAAGTCAACACAGCAATATGCAGCTTAAATGAAGTGTGAAATACCAGGTTAAACCATTAAATAAAGGCTGTAGAATAAACACATTCAAGCAGCCTAAATAAGAATATAGACACAAATGGTTTGTAAGAATATAGCTCTGATTTGCTGGTTTATTTTGTTTAGACCCTGAAAGTGTTTTTAAAATGTTGTTCTAGGCAGTGAAACAGCTTGACAGCACACAGTATTTGACATTTAGTAAGAAGGGACATAAAATAAATTAGAGAATTTGCAACAATGCACAGCTAAGAAAATAAAGAAAATAAAGGTAGTATGCAAATTAATTTGGTGTTGTATATATTAATGCATAGTACAGCAGGAGCAGGCATACCTGCTTGGTAACATTAGTTTGATGCAACCAGTGAAGGAAAACTGTAGACAAAAAAAGGTAGGTAAGGGTTAGAACAGGAAAGTAATGCAACAAGTATTTTAGAGTAGCTAACAAAAATATTACAGTTGGGTAATGCAATGAGATACAACTCACTGGGTTCCTGTTAGGGATAAGCTTGCTCCCCCTACCCCAACACATACATGCACATTTCTGCAAAGAAGACACAATCTGTATTATTGATGCATATCACAGACTTAGTTTGTCAAATGGATGAACAATTCCTTTAGAAGTATAAGGAAGAGAGAGAGAGAGAGTAAATGGAGACAGACAGGTATTAGCATAAATTCCAGCAAGAGGTACCTCTATCCCCCAGCTTTCAGGCAGGACCAAGTCCTGAAAGTGCTGTCAAAGGCTACACACACTGCACCAATCGATATTGACAGTTTGCCAGGATATATCGTAAATAGCACAGAGCAAAAATTATCTATGCCCCTAACAGTGCTGTTCATCCTCAGCTTCTGCACAGGGTTTGCATGAAGTGAGTAGAAGGCAGAACAGTCATACCCCTGAACAAGGGAGGGCCAGCTACTGACCTTCGTAATTACTGACCAGTTTCATTTAAAAGGCCACAGAAAGACTAACAAAAGAAGTAATCAATAAGGATATAAGGAATCTCCTAACACTGGACCTATTCCAGTTTGGGTTCATTAAAGGCAGGTCTTGCTTATTCAACCTGGTCAAATTCTTTGAAAAGGTCATTAAAGCAATGATTGAAGGCAAGACAGTGCACACCACCTACCTAGTCCTGGTCAAATCTTTTGACACAACACCTCATTCTGGCATAGTGGACAAGCTTATCCAGCTGGGAATAACCCCCTTCATTATCCTTTGGACAGCCAAATGGCTCACAGACAGGACTCAGGAGGTCAAGACAGGGGGAAGTAACCCCCACAAAAAAAACAGTGGCATCACACAGGTCTTGTTGCTGGGACCTCTCCTGTTTGATACCTACTTATCTGCAGTAAAGGCGAATACCAAAGGTCTCTGGCTGACAAAGTTTGCAGCTAACTGCAAGTTAGGAGCAGCCTATGAATCCCCATATGACTCGGTCATTATAACTGAATGCCTATTACAAACAAATAAATGGTGCCAGAGTCATGAACTAAAACTAAATGCCAAAAAGTTCTTTATTGCATCCTTTGAGAAATCCACTAAATGGAAATTTAACACAATGACAATAAAACCCTATGAGCCAAACCTGTAGCTGGGGATTTGGAAGAATACATGGACAGTCATTTAACATTTGACCAACATGTGTCTACTGTGGTAAGAAAGTTCTTCTGTATTGTATAGCTAATAAGCAAAGGGATCATCTCCAAGTCCACATTCTCCCCCTTTACTCTGCTCTCATCAAGCCAGTCAGTCAGTATAATACCCTCTTTGTCATGTATCTGGCCAGACATAAGTAAAAACTTGAACACCCACTAAGGTTTTCAACAAAGAGAATACAGAGCCTAAAGTATATGTCCTACACAGACCACCTGAAAGTATTGTCTCTCTTACTGTATTCAATATCATGCAGACTGCTGAGAGTGGACCATTGTCTGGCTTACAAAACATCCTCTGACCTAATATTGATGAACCTACTGCACATACAGAAGTCAAATGATATTAGAAACAACAGCCACGGTGGTGCAGTGGTTAGCATTGTCGCCTCACAGCAAGAGGTTCTCCGGTTCGATCCTCAGCTGGGGTTCCTTCTGTGTGGAGTCTGCATGTCCTCCCTGTGGTCGCGTGGGTTTTCTCCGGGTGATCCGGTTTCCTCCCATATCCCAAAGACATGCAGTAGGTGGATTGGACACTCTAAATTGGCCCTAGGTGTGTGTGTGTGTGCATGTGTGTGTGTGTGTGCATGTGTGTGTGTGTGTGTGTGTGTGTGTGTGTGTGTGTGTGTGTGTGTGTGTGTGTGTGTGTGTGTGTGTGTGTGTGTGCCTTCTGTGGAAGGCTGGGTGCCAGGTTGGCAATTCAACACTGTAAAACTCCACTGCCAATCATGAGTGGACAGGTGATCCGCTGTGGCGACCCCTAACCGGGAAAAGCCGAAAGAAGAAGAAAAAGTTCCAGAAAATAAAACCTTTTCTTCAGCTTTAACAGAATAGTTTGAAGATACAGATTCATCTCCTGGAAGTTACCACTATTCTGGAACAGACTCCACATCCATGTAAAGCAAATGTCTTCACTGCCCTTATTCAAGCATAACCTGGATGTATGGATGGGAATGAGGAAATTTACCCCCGGACTGCCCTCTGTACTTATGGATGGAAGTTGTAGCATCTAAATGGTCATTCCTCCAATAATATACCTATAAATACTTGATGGTATTATCACAGAAGTAGGAGCTATCTCAACCAGAACTAAACACTGTCCTATGGGTAGTATTAAATTATATACCCTGGAATTGGCTAGGATTAATCTGAAATAAAGGGGTAATCTTCTAGGCTAAAAAAATGTCCTACCAGGGAAGTTGTCCAAGTATTCACCTATAAACCGATGAAGTTCAGTCATTAGAAACTTAGGTAGAAAGTGAATTGCAACAATGAGGATTTTTGAAGTGGATTCCTTTATCATGTAGAGTAATCCTATTTGAATTTGGTGGGAAAGTTGGCATGTGTCAATGATATTTGGATCTAAAGCTGAACTGAGAGACTATTTTTTCAGCTCTACAATAAAAATGTCAAATGGCAGAACTCTGAGCATCAGAAATGCCAAAAACTAATGCCTGCAATACAGAAGAGTGAAAAAGTTAACTGCAAATGTTTTTGCAGAGGGACAAGTCCCCATTGCACCCTTCAATTTAGGGGCATGCTCGCAGCTTTTAAACTTGAAGAAGGGTGAAATCTTCCAAAATAAGGGCACCATTGCTAACAATCACATTAAAATTGTACCACTGGTGACTTCTAAGGAGAACATTAGGTAATATCCTGTTCCTCACTGGCTTGTGTTTTAGGCAACTGACACTTGAGGAATTCACTTCAGCCACCTATAGATACACCATTATTTTTTCTTGAAAAAGAAAATAAACATACCAACAATTTGTGGAGAGTTATGGAATTACAGTGAGCCTAGAAAGACTTTACTGCATACTTAGCATTTGCACATGGTCCTACAGAAATGCATGTCATTATCTTACTATGCTGAAGAACAGGGACAAATTGTTATGATTTATTGATTTTTAACAGACAGAAGAGATTATGGTAAAAAATGGATGAAACAAGGGACATTAATCAAAAGTTGTTGATTTGTGAAGAATAATTGAAATTAATAGTAACCATTTAAAAGAATTATCTGTGGAAATGGATGTGTGTAAGAAAAAATGAGAATCAAATAATGAGGCCAACATAAATACATTTTATGAAATACTATACTGTTAATGGAGACAAAATGCAAGAAAATGTGTACATTTGAAATTCAGGTATCACTCACTAGGTAAGGCTATAAGCAACAAAGGAAGTCTTATATTGCTTTAAAGCCTCTTTTGGAATGAATATTACAGAAGGAGATTTTTCAAAAATGTTTAAAAGGAAGAATATGCTGAAATCTGAACAGAAACATGAGACTCATCTGGTTGTTTGTCAATATTAAATAATTAACACAGTAAAGTCTGAAAATGCATCAAAGGTAATCATGTAAGAATACAAATCAGACTGTTGGCAAGAAATATTAAGAATTAATAAGTGAAATGCTGAATTTAAACAAGACACAAGTGCAGAATTTCTTGTCTGAAGACACTTTTGAAATAAAACCAGTGAGACATGCTACAAGAAAAGTACAGTTAGATCTTAGTATTAGAATAGAGAGGAAACAGAAGTAAAAAGAAAATTTAGGTGTAGTTATGAAGCAAATAGATCCCAACAAAATGGGCAAATAATGCATTCACTGTTGTAAGGAAAGACAGAGTATGCTCATGTCTGTGTGGCAAAAGTAGCGACCTGAGCAAACCCGGTCCCTCTAAAATAAAGAGGATTTTTTTTACAAGTGGCATAGGCCCCACGTTAGTCCTAATACTGAAGTAATGAAAGATCACTCTTCAGTTTTGTAAAGCAATTAGAGGTCTAGAAATGGCATGCTTTCTCTGCTATCACTAATGTAAGCCAATAAGTAATTTTTAGCCACATTACCTAAAAGCATGAAAAAAAGTTTTCATTCTCACCTATCACATTAATCTTAGTAAAAACAGGAATACACTTATCCCAGCTCTTACCTGGCTTGGTATTTAGTCAAATTGGTTAAAATGAACTCACAGTCAGGAGATTAACAGTTCAGCAAATAGCAGCTCCTTGAAAATTAAAAACCCAGTGGTCTTTGATTTCTTGTTTCTCCACAAATCAAATAGTCCCACTAATGAAAGAAACATAGATTTAAATCTTCATCAGCAGATAACTAAACATGAGCAGAGGTAGGGTCATTGCATACTGCCTCCCCTGCCTCTAGAACAGACTCCTGCAAATTTATGCAAGGTGACTTACTGGTAAATTGCTTTGGCTATGGTGTGCAGGGTCCTGGGTTCAAGTCCTGCAAGGGCTGTTTATATATAAGCTCCGTAGTGCTTGCAATAACTGTGCAATACTATAGTGTAGCAAATTACGCAGTGTGATACAGGACTTTCCTTCAAATGAGACCTGGATTACTGATTGAGTATTCACAAATTCATTATCACACATTCACCCCAGGCTTAACCAGGAAGCCCTCTGTGATATCCCTCCTCTGGGACAGTGATCAAGTAGCCTCAATCCTAACCACTAACACTGGTGGGGAACATTCACTGTGAGAAAAATAAACACACACAGTATTTTCAGATACAGATCTCTGCACCAAGTACAATTTCAATTAAGAGCACACAGGTAATGCACACTCCAGTCCTTGGACTGGGCATTCTCTTCAGGCTCCAAATAAGACTCCCCACTGACCACTACAGAGCTAAGTCCTTAGCCTGGTGTTCTAAGCCAAGTCCTTCACCACCCTCTCTGTGAAATCAGTGCTCTCAGTGTCCCTGTTCAAAGTAGCTGTCACACACACTCTTTTTGATATTTGATCTTCACACACACACACACACACACACACACACACACACACACACACACACATGGGAAAGGCTGACACAGCTTACCCACTCTGCCACCTTCACCCAGACTATAAGGTAGATTTACTGCCACCAGAGCACTCAAAGCCAGATACTCTAAGGCTCTTACAAGGGTACCCAATTATACTTATTAAAATTAATACTTATACAAATGGCAGTGTTTAAACAAGCAGCAAGACTTTTAGGAATGTGGAGCCACAGTGTCACTAAATAAATGCAAGTATTCTCAAAGGTTAAATATTTTCTAAAAGACCAGCCACACTGAAAGGTTTAGATATATTTAATAATAAATAATAAAAATATGAAAATACTGAATATCTATTTACAATAAACACCAGAGTTTCAATAACAGAAAATATAAAAAAACACAGATGGAAAGACAGACAGATAAGAAAAAAACAACATTTAGCTAATCTCACTATATTTTTTAATTGACTGAATAATTGCTGTTCCCTCGTTACTTACTAAAGCAAGGCGAGATGAAAGTGAATGAATGTCTTTTCAGGTCCAAAAACAGAGTGCACACCTCACATCTTCACACCTTCTTCAAGTACAGTCTAAGGATGGCCACTAGTATCACATAATTAGTCCCAAGATTCAGTTGACTTGAATTTCTAATGGTCCTATGATCAGTTAGGAGACATTAGCAATAAGGAGATGAGGAAGTCCATCCTAGTAGATGACAGAAGAGAAGATACCCATTGTTTGCTCCTGCACCCATGAGCTAAAGATTATTTGGGTAACTGGTTGTTGCAACTATAACCTGCATCAATGCAGTAATAGAATAACAGACAGACGTTGCTCTGAACAAGTCAGGTGCACAGCACAGTGGAGAAATCAGGCCTCTGTTTTATCACTAGACTTGGATCAAAGTTCCATCAAGTTAAATTGCCATGATAAATACCAATTCAGAAGACTGTACCAAGTTAGATATAATTTCTGACTAGTTCCTAAATGACTTTGCATTAAGGTACAGTATGTACCTTAGACAACTCCGTAGAAGGGTGTATGAGCACCTTTATGACATACAAAAATGTGACAGAAACAATGCACTTTACAAGCATCTTATTGCATGTCCTGAAGCAACCTTTACTTTTTTTGTTTTGGATTCCGTTTCCCAGGATGCCAGGGGCGGACCATGGGAGATATTATTATCCCACCGAGAAACATACTGGCAAATTCTTTTGGAATCCAACAGATTCCCTGGGCTCAATGAAGCGATATCTATTGTCCCATATTTAAAGTTAAAATCTGATAGGATCTAATTTTTTAATATGAAATATATTAGGAATGTTTTAACATCCAAAAATTTTTTATAAATATTATGGTTATAAAATATTTTTAAGATCATGACAATATTTTATGTTATGTAAAATTATTTTAACATGTGTTTTTAACCTTGAGCGTTAGATGTCCTTAAAGTATATGTACACACTGAACTTTTAGATTGGGTGCTTGTGTCTTTAAGTTTGACTTATCAATTAATTCATTAGGGTTAAGTGAGTTATTTTTGAGTACTTATACCTGTGTGATTTAATCCGAGTTTGTCTGATGAAGTCATACTATTGATGAAAACGTGTGTAATATATTGTTGGCGTTAGCGTTGAAATAAATTTATTTGTTTGCTTGAGCTTTGAGCCTTATTGTGAGCTGTTCGATTACCGTACTACTATACCAGTGGAGTCTGCTTTTGACCATTCTTTTGGTTTGTTGGTCTTGTTTCTTGTGCTTTGAAAATTGGTATTATGGATCCGGGTTCGGGCAGTTCCATTACGGATGGTAGCGGCACCGGCGTTACATCTGTTACCGGTGAATTATCCCAGCTTACGGGCCAGCTCACCCAGTTGGTTCAATTACTTACCCCCATCGGATTGGGGCTTCAAACTGTTATACACAACCAACAAGAAGTGCTGAAAGCAGTAGGGACACGTCCTTGTCCACTGCCTGTGGTTTCCCCCGTTCATGCTGATGCAAGTGGTTCGGGCCAGAGAAGACGGAGGGAAGTACCTGACAATACGGAAGTTGCAGAGTTTGCGGATACACCAGTGGTACTCAGGGACAATTTTTCGGGATCTTCTATTCCCTGTCATCAGCCAGTTGCAACTAATGAGTCTCAACCTATTCCGACTTCATTTTTCGACTGGGTTAATACCAAACCTTCCTTCACATCCTCAGGCTATCAACCGAACATTTCCACTGAGAGATACTCGTTTGACGAGAATATCAATTTCCTGGAAGATACCCTATACAGGTACAAGAGTTTGGTCTTGGACAATATATATTTGACCGAATGTATAAATAAGGGTATCGTGCCTAAAGGTTTAAGGGTACACAAGTACCCAAACAATGTGTTATGTGGAAGTGAGTTTCATCATGAGTTAATTCAAGCATTTGACAGGTGTGGTTTTGATATAATGAGGGCTATTATTAAGAAAAATGAAAAAGACATCAATGGACTATCTGAACAAATTTTTAAATGTAATGATGCTATCACTAGTGATTTACTATTTACAGTGGAATCACACAATGTTAAATATTATGATATTCGTAAAAACATTGACAAACAATGTGACATTATCATTAAAAGAAAGTTCAACAAGCTGAACAGGGATCTCAGGGAATATAGGGAGGGGCGACAGTATCCCAATCCGCCTCAACCTAGGGGCATTAATTTTCAGGTCCCTGAGTTTCACAGGAGCTCTGTTCCTAGTGTTGAAACGGTATTACCAACAACGGGGGAGGGGGAGGACAATGGTCCTATTGATATACTTGGGCAAACAGATGAGAGTTTTTTACCCAGAAGATCCGAACGTATTCGGAACCAACAAGGGGGACAAACCTTCCCAGTCTATCCGATTTTTTCCCAAGGCAGGGACAATCGAGTGCAGGGGAGAGTGAGGAGCAGGAATCAGGCCTGGCAATAGATAAATGTATTACTGTCACAAACATAGGTGCGTACCAATTACACAGTAAGAAGGGTTATCATATTTACAATTATAGTGAAGTACCTGTAACTGAAGCTTGTTTTGATTTGTTCACAAAAGGTTTCAAATTTGTTCCTTCTAGAGGTAGTCAGTTAGTTAATAGTATTCTTGACCTCAAAATGCTTATTCGAAAATTAAACTTTCAACATTTATTTGGTTATGGCCCTGTTGCTCCCAATATGTTTTTAAAAAAGTCCAGTGCATTTAACCCACCATTGCACCCCCAGTTATGTAATTTGGAGTACAGAATTGAAAGGGAAATACGCAAAGAACTAGGTCAGGTGCGTTTTGAATACAATTTAAGTGATGAGGAAAATACAGTGTTGTATGATCTAGCACATAATCACTCCATCTGGGTAATGCAACCGGATAAGGGAGGGGGCACCGTTTTTATGAGCCAGTTTCTATACGAAAGCAAAATGGGGGAAATCCTATATGATACTAACAAGTACACTGTTACATCCATCCAAGAGATACACCTCTCATATAAAAAGATTGATTTAACCATCAAGGATTTGTTAGACCAGGAGGTCATTGAATTTGACACCTTCTCTTTTTTAGAAAATATTCATCCAAAAGTACCCACTATCTTTGGGGTGCCTAAAATACACAAATGTATGGAAGATCCACCACTACGGCCTATTGTGGCCGCACAAGGCTCGAAGACCCATTCAATAGCAAAATTTTTAGATTGGAAGCTTAAACAGGTTTGGGGGAAAGAGTCTTATCTCATCAAAGATTCTTGGGAATTTTTGCGGAGAGTCACTAATGAATTATACAGGCCCTACCTTACGTTTTTAACAATAGACGTGGTGGATTTGTTTTCAGTAATCCCCACTGATGTGGGACTGGAATGGTTAGAGGAGGCTCTATGGGAGTGTGCTGGCATTACTGACAATGATGTAAATATGATTATGACTTTGTTAGAGTTGGTATTACAAAACAACTACATATGTTATGCGGGTGAATATTTTAAACAAATCACTGGGGTGTCCATGGGGGCAAATTTTGCGCCAACCTATGCAGACATAATTATGGCCGTCTGGGAGAAGAAATTTGTCCACAACAGTGGTTTTGAAAAGTACTGGAACCACTATTCCAGGTTCCTGGACGACATCTGCATTTTTTGGGTTGGTCCCATTGAGACCATTCAGGAGTTCATCACCTACATTAGGGGTACCACTACCTTTTTAAACTTTACTTACGAGACATCTGTGGAATCGGTCCATTACTTAGATGTGACTATAAGTAAGGATGTAGCAGGGTTTACCTCTACAGTGTATAGAAAGCCAACTTTTTCAAATAGTTATTTGCATTTCTCCAGTTCACACCCAGGTTTTCAAAAGAGAGGTATTGTTAAGGGACAGTTTGTCAGAGCCTCACGAATGACATCCCAGGACCATCAATTTAATATCGAATGTGACAAGCTGATTAAAATGTTTATGGACAGGGGGTATCCTGTAACCATGATCAATTCGGTCAAGGAAGAAGTTTTGAAAGGTAGACCTACAAGATTCAAGCCTATTTTGGGGCAAGAGTATCTAGTCACCAAGCAGGGTAACGACAATTTTAACAGCGATGGTCACCAGTTATTGTTTATTACAGAATATAGTGGCAATGTCGGGACGCTTAGTAGGATTATTGACAGGGAATTTAAATCCTTTCAGGAATTAACAGACCTTAATGGATTTAAGAATATAACCCTTAAAACTTTATATAAAAAAGGTTTCAACATCAAGAGAATTTTAGAAAAAGGTTCTATACAACACCAACTTGAATATCCCCGTAAGGGGACTTTCAAGTGTGGACGATGTTCTCAGAGCAAACATATTTCCAATAAAGAGTTTGTATATTTGGAAAGTAGAAACAGGAAGATCAGTTCAAAAAGATTCTACAATTGTCTTTCCTATGGGGTTGTCTATTTGGCAGTGTGCCAGTCATGTCAGGCATGTTATGTGGGGAAGCCCAAAAGACAACTCTGTAGAAGGGTGTATGAGCACCTTTATGACATACAAAAATGTGACAGAAACAATGCACTTTACAAGCATCTTATTGCATGTCCTGAAGCAACCTTTACTTTTTTTGTTTTGGATTCCGTTTCCCAGGATGCCAGGGGCGGACCATGGGAGATATTATTATCCCACCGAGAAACATACTGGCAAATTCTTTTGGAATCCAACAGATTCCCTGGGCTCAATGAAGCGATATCTATTGTCCCATATTTAAAGTTAAAATCTGATAGGATCTAATTTTTTAATATGAAATATATTAGGAATGTTTTAACATCCAAACATTTTTTATAAATATTATAGTTATAAAATATTTTTAAGATCATGACAATATTTTATGTTATGTAAAATGATTTTAACATGTGTTTTTAACCTTGAGCGTTAGATGTCCTTAAAGTATATGTACACACTGAACTTTTAGATTGGGTGCTTGTGTCTTTAAGTTTGACTTATCAATTAATTCATTAGGGTTAAGTGAGTTATTTTTGAGTACTTATACCTGTGTGATTTAATCCGAGTTTGTCTGATGAAGTCATACTATTGATGAAAACGTGTGTAATATATTGTTGGCGTTAGCGTTGAAATAAATTTATCTGTTTGCTTGAGCTTTGAGCCTTATTGTGAGCTGTTCGATTACCGTACTACTATACCAGTGGAGTCTGCTTCTGACCATTCTTTTGGTTTGTTGGTCTTGTTTTTTGTGCTTTGAGAATTTAGCTAATCTCCCTATATTTTTTAATTGACTGAATAATTGCTGTTCCCTCATTACTTACTAAAGCAAGGCAAGATGAAAGTGAATGAGTGTCTTTTCAGGTCCAAAAACAGAGTGCACACCTCACATCTTCACACCTTCTTCAAGTACAGTCTAAGGATGGCCACTAGTATCACATAATTAGTCCCAAGATTCAGTTGACTTGAATTTCTAATGGTCCTATGATCAGTTAGGAGACATTAGCAATAAGAAGATGAGGAAGTCCATCCTAGTAGATGACAGAAGAGAAGATACCCATTGTTTGCTCCTGCACCCATGAGCTAAAGATTATTTGGGTAACTGGTTGTTGCAACTATAACCTGCATCAATGCAGTAATAGAATAACAGACAGACGTTGCTCTGAACAAGTCAGGTGCACAGCACAGTGGAGAAATCAGGCCTCTGTTTTATCACTAGACTTGGATCAAAGTTCCATCAAGTTAAATTGCCATGATAAATACCAATTCAGAAGACTGTACCAAGTTAGATATAATTTCTGACTAGTTCCTAAATGACTTTGCATTAAGGTACAGTATCCTCTACACTCTTGTAGACAAACCCTTATCAAAACCCTCTCTCCATAAGTCTGCCAAGTATTCAGAATACTATGTCTGGACAATTCCCATCAGTTTTTCCTGCCAGCCTGGTCACCATGGGGATACTGAGACAGTGTAGCAATTGCCTCATGTTCACTGACAGCCCTCTTCTCCTAGAACATAATTCTTCTACTTGTGAGAAATGCATCTACATCAATAACCTGGATTCCATGCTCTCTCGTGCCATAGTCAATACTCCTGACAAAGAGGAGATTACCAGCACAAACCACACTACTCACATCACATAGCCAAGCACAACTTACATCCACCTACGCAGAGGTCCTCATTACCTTAACAGCAGACACCTCCAAAACACAGTCATAAACATGCCACACACAACAACAAACACATTGCATATAGCAGCCAACACACCAGTGTCTCACAAACACAGCCCAAAAGGCAAAACAATAAACCAACACAGCCCATAAGGCATAATAGTAAACCAAACATACTAGTCATTGATGACTCATTTGTGAGATGCACCGGTGCCCCCTCACCAGGCACGACAAGGAGAAGGTCACGGTCAATTGTCTGTCAGGTGCCAGAATCCACCACATCACGCATGCACTTAAGTCTTTCCACAACAGGTACAAGTATGACTCGGTCATTGTCCATTTAGGTGTGAATGACTTGAGATATATCTCCCTGGACTATATGAAGAGATACATGATTGAGCTCTCAGAGTATGTGTCACAGGTAGGTAAGACCCAAGCCCTAAGCAGCATCCTACCTCAATATACCACAATACCAACAAAAAATAATTGACTTCAACAATTGGCTTAGTTTCTGGTGTCTTTCAAAGGGGATCCAATATCTGTCTGCCTGGGATGAGATAGTTTGCCAGAGATAGCCTCCTTTTGTCACCCCTGGGATTCCAGATCCTGGTCAAGGCTCTAGCCTCCCCCATTGTGCCTTTTTTTGGCTCTGTCCCAAAGACAAATCTTTCAACATAAAATATTTATCAAAAAGCAAATTGAAGGTTATGCTGCTTAACCCTAGCAGCCTTAACCTAAACATGCACTCACTGGAGGCTCTCCTTGCACTGGTAGATACTGTCTGTGCAGTCACAGAAACTTGGTTTAGGGTTGCGGAAAACATACCCAGCAGATCTAAAACCTGCTCCTGAAGGATACACAAAGCTGCCTGGTGGACATCCTCAGTCAAGAGGCTTTACAACAAAAAGAAGAAACTGTTGTCCAAGGGTAAAAATGAACAAATTCGAAAGTGGAAAATCTCCCTCCTCAGCCTAAACAAGCAAATTAGATCCCTAGTGAAAACCTCAAAAGCCAATTATGAATTGAAACTAGCCTCCAAAACAAAGGGAAACCACAAAGCCTTCTTCAGTTACATCAGGAACCTCCATGGCAAAGTCCAGGTTTGTTCCAAATTAGTACTTAATGGTACCACTTACTCTGATCCTGTTGACTTAACCAACCTGCTAGCAGATAGGTTCAGTGTAAACTTCACCCCTATTCCCCCACAAAGGCCCATTCGACATACCCGATACTTGCTCCGCACCTCACATCTCCATAGATCAAGTGTTAAAGGCCCTATCCAAAGCAAAGAACACAGCTTACATGGGACCTGGTAGTATCCCAGGCTGTATTCTGCACCATCTCCAGAAAGCACTAGCTTTGCCATTAAGTACCCTATTCAACCACAGCTTAAGTATAGGCTTCATTCCAGTAGAGTCGAGAACTGCCATTGTCAACCCCTTGCACAAAGGTGGTGCCACTTCTGACCCTGGAAACGATTGTCCCAGTAGTTTGACAAATCTGATCTGTAAAGCCATGGAGTGTATTATTATGGATCTCATAAACAAGGACATAGGGAATCTCCAAGCACTGTACCCCACCCAGTTCACACTTGTCAAGTTCAGATCTTGCCTGTTGAACCTGCTTGACTTCTTTGAGGCTGTCACCAGGGCCCTGGATGAGGGAAAGTCAGTACATAGAGCTTACCTTGACTTGGCCAAGGCCTTTGACACAATATCCTACTCGGGTCTATAGTAGAACATCAAAGTTTTAAAACATCAAATGTTCTAATATCGACCCCAAAACAGTGAACGCTGAAAATAGCAAAGCTGCAGAACATCAAATTTTTTCCTAGGGAAAGAATTTGGTTGGCTGTTTCTGTGGCTTTGCTATTTTCAGCACTGTGTTGGAAAGTTACAGGTTGGGTTTAGGTAAGTGTGCGATTGTGCAGATGCTAGGATTAGGGCGCGGGTTAGGTGAGTTAGGGTTAGGGCGCAGGTCAGGTGAGCGTGCAATAGTGACGGACCTTAGGGTTAGGGTTTGGTTTAAGGTAAGTGGATAGATAGTAGAGTATGTACAGTTTAGTGTAGGGTCAGATGTAGAATTTTAAGTGTATGTGTGTGGATTGCTGTGCTTTTGGTGTGCTTGTGTTGTGTGTGTGTTTCTCAGGACAGCAATTTTTTTCCGAGGGAAAAAATTTGCTGTTCTGAGCTTTTGATGATATTATATTTCAAGATTCCAAGTTCAAGCTTATGGTGTTTGATGTTTTGGAATTTTGATAATATGATACAGACCCCTCCTAATCAGGCATCATCGAAAACCCAACACAATTTGGTATAAATCCCTATCTCATCAGGTGGGTGGCCAACTGGCTCACAGATAAAACCCACAAGGTCAAAATAGGTGCCTCCACCTCCGACAGCAGACATGTCAGTAGTGATGTTCCCCAGGGATCTGTCCCATGACCTCTACTGTTTGGCATTACTTCTCAGAGGTCTAGTTTGCTGATGACTGTAGGTTGGGTGCTGTCATTGACACCCTGAATAGTGTTAACATACTTGCAAGAGGGTCTCACAGCAACAAATGACTGGTGCCAAAGTCATGGCCTTAAGCTAAATGCAAAATAATGTATGATCATACCATATCAACAGCAACCCCCTAAGCACACACCTTGCTGTGAAAGACTTGGGTACTTAGGTTGACAACAATCTCACATTTGACCATCATGTAGTGGCAATGTTCAGAAAAGTCTTTTACTTGGTTCAGCTCATAAGTAAAGGGATTTCATCCAGAAAAAAAGGAGGTTGCTATATGTCTGTACTCCTCCCTCATTAGGCCAGTAACTGAGTATAACGCCCCATTTGGTATATACCTCTCCAAACACCTGTACCAACAGGAAAGGCCACAGAAATACCTCACAAAAAGAATCCATGGCCTCCAACACCTGTCCTATGCAGAAAGCCTCAAATCACTATCACTCTACTCAGTATCATACAGATTGCTCAGAGGTGATCTGTGTCTCACCTACAAGGCAATATCGGACCCTGCCCTACTAGAGATGCTCGATATCCATAAGTCTAATTCCTCACGCATTACCTACTTGAAAGGCCTAAATCTAATATACAACATCAACAAAATCTGCTGGAGAGATAGGTTTGCCCCCCAGAAGCTGCCCCGTCTCTGGAATAGACTTCCCATACATGTTAAACAGAGTACCTTGCTGACACTCTTCATGAACAACCTTGGTGAGTGGATAGGAAACCACATATTTGTCCCAGAGATTCCACCTGTGTCCCTCACTGACAGAGGTGACAGTTGCTGACTGAGGTTTCTTTTTTGGGGATAAACTAGGCTTGTAAGGGCCCCAGGACTATTAGCCTAGTAACCTCCTATGATCCTCTGTAGGACTGCAGAAGGGCAGGTCACTCCTATCTCTCCCATGTGACAAATGGATCTGTAGGTACATAACACTTGACCATGTTAGATGTATAAACAAAATGATTTGCCACATGGCAATAGCCACAAAGCACCAGCATATGCAGCAGACCTGGCCACGAAGTCCCATTTATGCCAGTAAAACATAAAACTGTCTGCATGCTTCTAAAATGCTCCCAATCTCTTACAACTATGGGCAGCATTCAGAGGAATCATGCAAGAAACAAATTATCAGAAAGTACTATGACCTGTGGCTGCATTACAGAAACAGAATTAGCATTTTAATTAAACAAGTTTAAGGAAGAATTAAAAAAAGTAATTAAATGAATGTATCCCAGACTAGAAATAGGGAGTCAGCAACAAAAGTAAAGACAGTTCTCATGAAGTCTTGTTTATTATGTATGTATAAAAGTGATTAACATCTGTAGTTGTTTGGTTATATTAAAGTTGTTGGCAGATTATTTTCATTTCTCTGGCATTAGCTTTTCTCTATATCACACCACTTTTGGCTTGGTTATTAGTTAACAACAGTAAAGAGACAAACTGTGTGAATGATATACCACAACCAACAGAAACTAATAGAAATGTTCTGCAGAAAAATATAACTAAAATGCATTGTAGTAAACTGTAATAAGTAACCCAATTAACAGATTAGGACCACCTCTTTAAAAACTATAGTCATTGTGGGAAGATAAAACAGTAAACAGTGAACCCACTAATTCAGCAGTTCAGATCTGCACAACCAAACCATGAAGAGGAGGTAGAAATAATCAAAAAGAATAGATCAGAAACACAAGAAAGAAAGGATATAAGTAAAATGGAAATTCAGACAAATTTAATGATAAGAAGCAGGACAATCTACCAGTAAGAGAAAAAAATGAAATTAAAAATGTGAAGGATCTGATAAAAGCAGAGAGAACATATCCACTTTCCTCAGATATATAGCCTGTGATATAATGGATTAAATGCAATAGCTGATAATTAAAAGTTGAAACCAATGATTATCCAAAATCAAAAATATCCTAAGAGTAACATCCAAAGAATGCCAGCAAAAAGCAAAAGTTCAAGAAACCGTTAACTAAGAAAACAAGCCAAATACTGCCAAATTAGGATTCAATGTTCTTTATAAAGTACTGTAACTACTGTAAAAAGTTCAGGAATTCACAGGAAATTCTAACCAAACTGAACCAAATAAACTTAGTTGTCACAGAACTACAAAATGTGAAGAGGAGTTAATATGAATTTGTTACATTCAGTTTGGTTTTCACCTCACCATATCATCATTATTTGGTTGTCTACCACTTCTGACTTCTTTCTCATCATGGCACCACTGATTTTGTGTTCTTTATTCATCTTTATACAGTCTATAAAGGATGTTGATTTTATGTGCATTTCTGTACTTTTGTCCATCTTTTTCTGAGCTGGGGTAATCTTGGATATAGTTCATATAAGTCAGGGATGTAAGGAGAGGGGAGCTTGCCACCCACAAAAACTCTTACTGAAACTTATTTTGAGAGTTTTAGTTTAACGGCTTGTTGCATTTGCAATAAGATGTTCTTATTGATGCTGGAATTAATAAGGTGTGACATGTTATGTAAGATTATAATTAATAAAAGCAATACCATAAAAATGTTATAAATGCAAAAATCCACATAGAAATAAAAATATGTGCACTGTCATTTAAACTAAGCACTAATATGCAACACATAAACAATAAGTAAATAAAACCCTTTGAAAAAGTGAATAAGTTTGATCAGTGGAAATCAGAAAGGAACACTCAACTCACAGCAAATTTTATATCTACAGATGGGCTGAAATAGAAATTAATAAATTCACAAGATGGTAAGAAGCTAAAAGTTTTAAGTTAAAATTCATCCTTGAGCACACCGGAGCACAGCATGGTGCAGCACAGACAATATATAGTGGGACAGCCAGCACACCATGGCCCTGTTATAACAATCCATGGTATCTATCATAGATGTGTAGAATAAACAGGATAGGACCACCACGAAATAAAACATGTAGCAAAAGTTTATTTCATGACAATAAAGTAAATAAGCGCTTTCATGTGCTACCAAGGCACGCTTCTTCAGATTTCACTAAGCAACTCAAACCGTTCACTATATATATATATATATATATATATATATATATATATATATATATATATATATATATATACTCCATTTAATTAAAAACACCTGAAGCCATCATTAAACAATCATTAATCTGTCTCATTAATTCAATCAACTTTCAGTTTAAAGTTTGCTGAGCAAAGCTTGTAAAAGCTGCTTAAGATAATATATTCAACTATCTCATCATTTAATGACTGTCTCTAATAAAACCTTCTGAAACATATATAATATAAAAATATAAAAACAATATATCTATTCCAAAAACCGTCAAAAAACATCAAGAACTACATGTCTTATTTAGAAACAGAAATAATAAAAGTATAACTGATTATATGTAAAACAAACATAGAAGCATATGACAATCCTGAATATACTTTCTTATTCTAATAAATACATATGGTGTTTCTCGTGTCTGAAAGGTATAGCCATGTGATTTATGAAAAAACTGTATAAGTTACAACAGCATAGTATGAATAAATAAATATATATATAAAAATTATTTTTATTTTTAGATCAATATATACATACATTCAGTTTATCAAATAAATATTTATCTATTGTTTTTATATATATCAATTGTATCACTGCATAAAAGATGTATAAATATATATATATATATATATATGAAAAATATTTGAAAAAATATAGAATATTAAATATATGTAATAGATAAATAAACAAATATATATATATATATATATATATATATATATATATATATATATATATATATATATATATATATATATATATATATATATATATATATATATAAATAAAACAATAATAATATAATATATATTCATCTATATCAAGTATTATTGTTATTTATTTATTTAAGTCTACGTGCTTCAAGTATAGGCTTGATGCTTATAAATTGATTGAGACCAGGATGTAAGTGGGCTCATAATTTAAATATCCAGCAAAGCTCCACTGACTCTAAATAATTCACATTACTGCCCCCTCTCTTATTTATTGTTGCTAACTGTGACACTCTAAATTTAAAATGATGACCTTCCTGAGTTGCTATATGCTTGGCTAATGCATTCTGTTGATTCAGCCATCTAATATCATATATATGGTTATAGATTATATCCTTAAGCCTTCTTTATGTCATTCCTACATAAAAGGCTGAGCACACCATACAAGTCGCCAGATATATAAGGTTCATATCGTTACATGTTGCATAGAGTCTAGGTATACATTTATAAGCAATTATAGGATGTATAAACTGTTGTGTATCGGTTATCATATTACACATATTGCAGCATTTACACGGAAAACTTCCAAAGTGTTGCTGCTTCTTGTATGTCATTTCTTGTTCTTCAGAAATATGGTCTATGCATAATAACCTTTTAAGATTTCTACTATTTCTATAACTAAAACTAGGTAATTCTCCTATAATATTTGTTATGGATGGATCATCAGTAAGTAAATGCCAATTCTTTTTTATAATGTTTACAACTCTCTTATTATCATTAGTGTATCTGGTTGTAAATGTCACTCTAGTATTTTATAGGTTTTTCTGTATTGAGTGACCTTTTTACTCAGTCCAACCCTAGTATCACTAATCCTACCTAGAACAGATTATTTTATCTTATTTATCATGGAACTATTATATCCTCATTCAATGAACAGTCCCTCCACGATACCTATCTGTGCTTGTAAATCCACAATGTCCTTACATATTTTTGTGAGTCTGATGAACTGACTTTTAAAAATATTTGAGAATACGAATCGGGGATGCATACTACTGAAATGTAACAGTGCATTCTTCCAACATGCCTTTCTATAGAGAGAAGTAGATAAATGACCCTGTAGATCTTTAGTGATAGTTATATCCAAAAAGTCAATCTTTGAATAGGAAAATTCCAGGGTAAACCTTAAAAGGTCAGTAGTTGACTCTAAATAACTTATAAAATCATTTAACATATCTACGGTACCATCCCAAAACAGTAGTATATCGTCTAAAAAACGTCTCTACAAAAGTACACGTGGATAGAATGCACTGTTAAACAAATATGTCTTCTCCCAGAAGTATAGTACCAGGTTCACATAAGTATTAGCACATGGGGTGTCCATTGCGACACCCCATTTCTGTAAAAATAGTTCATCATTGAACATAAAGGCATTGTTAGATAATATAATGTCTAATAAAGTACAAATCAAAAGTTGTTCATCATTATTAAACTTATCTGTTGAACTTATAATTTCTCTAATAGCTTTGATCCCATACTCATTAGAGATCGAAGTAAATAAACTCTTAACATCTAGAGTCACTAATATGCATGTAGTTGGTAATGTTTGTTTAGATATCTTTTCCAATTCATCAATCAACTGATATGTATCTTTTAAAATGGAAGGCATGCTTCTTTCCAGAGGTCCCAATATGGTCTCTACATAAACTGATATGGTCACTGTTATCCATCCTTCTCCTGCTACTATGGGTCGCATTGGAGGGGGAAGAATATTTTTATGAACCTTAGGTAGACCTTTTATATATGGAATTAAAGGGAATTCAACTAGAAAATAAGCATATAGCTCTTGATTAATCTGCCTGCACATCAGGAGGTCATATAGGTCATCATACACCTTCCTAACAATCTTTCTAAAAGACTCATGGTTGATCTTAATATATGTATTAGCATCTTGTAGCATTTCAGTCATGGCTTCATTATAGTCACATGTGTTAAATAACACTATACCCCCTCCTTTATCAGTAGGTTTTATAGTTAATTCAACATTTTTAGTAAGAAACTGTAGAGATTTTTGTTCTTCTCTACTCAAATTGAAATATAGACATTTATGTGCCTGACCAGAAAAATATGAGTAAAAATCTCTCTCACACATCTTAATAAAACAATCCATACTTGCTGGTAAGTTAGGAGAAAAGGTACTTTTGTGTTTAAATCTAATGACCTCCTTCATGTCTGTTGTAGTATCATTATTAAAAAGCAATTTCAGTGCTATAGTACGTCCAAACATTCTCAAATCTGTTAAAAGTTCACTAAGGTTACTACCTTGTGCTGAAATAAAGGACAAACCTTTATTCAATAGAGAAATGTCAGCAGGAGTAAGTTCAAATTTAGAATAGTTAAAAACAAGTTGGTTTAGTTTCTGGTCCGGCGTCTTGTTTTGTTATTCCTGCCCGAGAACTTCTGCTTTCGATGTCCCCAGCTGTTGGACTTGGTTCTGGATGCTGCTTGTATCTGCATGGGAAAAGGCAAAAAATGTTCTATATTTCCATATGGTAGCTTAGATCTGGCTCCCGTAGCATTTTCTTCCTTCTGATCAGTGAAAGCCTGTTGGTTAGGTGAAGGAGTGGCTATCATGGAGGAGGTACCTAATTCAAAACCTCCATTGGATGACGTAGCTGGTGCGTCTAATTCATTCATGCCATCGCAAGAAGGAGTATTTCTACTTAAAGGAACAGTATCAATATCTGATGTTTGACTGTCTATAATAATATTGTTTGAAGCAATGTGAGAAGAATGCACAGCTATACTTTCAGAGTTATTAAAATGATTATTCTTGGGCCAAACAAAGACATGTCCAGAGATGAAATCTCTGTAATCACGCTGTAGTTTAAGATATTTAGTCTGTTGTAGTCTGTCACTATACATTGCCACCTGAATATACATATTATCAAGTTTCTTTTTGAAAATCTCACCTTTGAAGCGTATCCGAAGATCTTTATTCAAAGTCTCTACCTTTTTGGTTAATTCAGCTTCTATGGGTGAGAAATAATCTATGAGCAACTTCATATATCTGTTGCTCAGTTCTATATTGAGTTGTTGCCATTTCTTTAAAAGCTCCGGATGGCTGTCCCCATATGTCAGCATACAGAGTATACTCATGCCTCGAGGGATAATTTGGAAGTGTAGTCTCACTTCCATATGTCTCCTTTGCCATATGAGCCTTTGTAACTTATATAAGTCATTTTCAAGTTCTCTACTGAGATTATTAAACTCATTCAAGTTTTCTACAGTACCTGTTGTAAGTGGAGGCAAAGGATGTTGTAGCTCAAGGTTAAGCAGTGGATTACATCACTGTTCAAAAATACTATTCCACCTCTGGTTTAAATCCATTCCATTAGGATTGTAATCAAGTTCTATGGATGGTGTATCCATCGTGTGACAACTGTGATAACTAAATAATGATAAACCAAAATGTTCAAAGAAAGATACCGCTGTAGTCCAAAGGTCCAAATCCAGAAGGAAAAAACACGATGTGTAGAATAAACAGGATAGGACCACCACGAAATAAAACATGTAGCAAAAGTTTATTTCATGACAATAAAGTAAATAAGCGCTTTCATGTGCTACCAAGGCACGCTTCTTCAGATTTCACTAAGCAACTCAAACTGTTCACTATATATATACTCCATTTAATTAAAAACACCTTAAGCCATCATTAAACAATAATTAATCTATCTCATTAATTCAATCAACTTTCAGTTTAAAGTTCGCTGAGTGAAGCTTGTAAAAGCTGCTTAAGATAATATATTCAACTATCTCATCATTTAATGACTGTCTCTAATAAAACCTTCTGAAACATATATAATATAAAAATATAAAAACAATATATCTATTCCAAAAACCATCAAAAAACATCAAGAACTACATGTCTTATTTAGAAACAGAAATAATAAAAGTATAACTGATTATATGTAAAACAAACATAGAAGCATATGACAATCCTGAATATACTTTCTTATTCTAATAAATACATATGGTGTTTCTCGTGTCTGAAAGGTATAGCCATGTGATCTATGAAAAAACTGTATAAGTTACAACAACATAGTATGAATAAATAAATATATATATAAATTATTTTTATTTTTAGATCAATATATAAATACATTAAATTTATTAAATAAATATTTATATATTGTTTTTATATATATCAATTGTATCATTGCATAAATTTATGTTGAAGCATGTAAAACATGAATACATAAAGATGTATAAATATATATATAAAAATATATGAAGAAATATGGAATATAAAATATAAAATATATGTAATAGATAAATAATATATATATATATATATATATATATATATATATATATATATATATATATATATATAAAACAATAATAATATAATATATATTTGTCTATATCAAGTATTATTGTCATTCATTTAATTAAGTCTATGTATAGGCTTGATGCTTATAAATTGATTGAGACCAGGATGTAAGTGGGCTCGTTATTTAAATATCAAGCAAAACTCCACTGACTTTAAATAATTCACATTATTGTCCCCTCTCTTATTTATTGTTACTAACTATAACACTCTAAATTTAAAATGATGACCTTCCTGAGTTGCTATATGCTTGGCTAATGCATTCTGTTGATTCAGCCATCTAATATCATATATATGGTTATAGATTCTATCCTTAAGCCTTCTCGATGTCATTCCTACATAAAAGGATAGATCCTAGGAAGTGAAAACTCTGGAAGGGAGAAAGTTGAAAATTTGCCTTCTAACAGGAGACACTGGTAGCTGCTGTTTAATGCACAATAATCCCAGTATGGGGGAGTTAGAATCCCACTAAAACCAAAATAATAAACTTTGATGATGTCAGAGGAGCTGTGGAAAGGCCAGACAGGTAGAGTCTTTGGTCTGCTTATAGGTGCACAAACAAACAATTCCCATATACACTTGACTTGTAGAGCTATATGTGCTTGTTTTGCTATTTCCTCATGAGTGCTTGCTCAAAGCGTTATTTGTTCATGGTGTGATTGCTAACATGCTGGACATGCAAAGCTAGCACAATCTAAAACTAATTCAACACAAAGGCGAACAAACAAACTATGTATCCACAAAAGCGGACTGAGGCAGGCAAGGCAGCACACACCAACAAGAATAAATAATCTCCTTTAATATTGTTAAGCGCTTTTCGTTTGAGACTGTGCTCAAACTTCATCAGACCTGGTCCCTGGACAAATCTTTCAAACTTCTAAGCCACTGATCAAACTCAGGCCACCCATGCCATAGCCAGGGGCTTTATGTCCTACACAGTGAGAGCCGGATAGGGTAACAGCTTTTGGGCAGAAATGCATGAGCTGTTGTATAAGAGCTTGTGTATTTCAATGTCACATAGTAGACCCACTGCAATCAGCAAAAAAGTTGAGAGGATCATTAGAGGTTATAGACGCTTTTAGCTTTATTACTTTATAAACTCATATAAAGCTGGTGGCTTGTAAGACACTTTTTTCTCAGGCATCATAAAAGAAATCTGAATTAATGTTTTAATTTTTAACAGTGAACTTTTTGAAACAGAGGTAGAACATTATGGACTGAATAGACTAATATCTAATGTGCTGAGTCAATTTATACTTAATTTTAAGAATATGGTAGTAAACTAACTTTCTGATTATGTAACTGCATAACTTGATATTCATTTTAAACAATTTTCTACTAATAAAGGTAATTATATCTATAATTAGACAAAATTGTGTGGTATATATAAAAAGAGGGTTGGGAGGGTGGCCTAATGGTTAAGGTGTTTGCCTTACAAACACAAGGTGCAGGGTTTGAGTCTCACAAGGAATAATTGGCTAGGCTTAAAATGGCTTGCAAGGGCAGTTAGCCTAGTACGAATCTATGAGTCTATGAGTCTAAGTTTAGATACTAATTAGAATGTATAGAAAAAAAACTTTCTGAGAGGGGAAATAAGATTGTCATAATGAATGTTGATCAATATTGTGATACATGTTAGAAACATTTATCTGATGCTACTATTTAGGGTTTGCCTGATTTTGATAATTATTTAAAAGTACAAAAGCATTTAAAGGATATGATAGAAACATATAATGCTTTGGGATATTTCAAGCAGAAAAGCATGACACATTGCTGAAAAACCTAAACTTCCATAGGTCCATAGGTGTAGACTAGGCTAGCAACCAATAGGGCCTTTCTAAGCCTAGCAGTCTATCCCAAGACTAAATCTCCCTCACATTTCCAAAGATATAAGGAACTCTGTAATCTCACTAAAAAGACATTAATAATGATAAAAGCAATTTCTACCACCAACCTCTGACTACACAATATAGAAACCGTAAAAAGTTTTGGAACACTATCAATCAAATACTCTATCCAGGTAATCCCTCTACACCTAGTCCTTGGCCTGACAATACACTTCTTGAAACTGTTTCCATCTTGTATTCCTACTTCATTGATACAATTAGCAAACTTATACAGACTTTTAGCCTATCCAGTCTCTCACCACCTACATCTATCCAACAATAAAATTCACCCTTCTCACTAAGGCCAGTTCCCACAAGCTACATTAAAAACCTCCTCCTCAAAATTAAAACTTGCTCCCCATCAGATGACAATCTGACATATTTCTTCTTAAAAGTTGCCACCTCATCAGTAGCATACCCTGTTTCCATTCTCATTAACCGCTCTATCACTGAATCAACTGTTCCTACTCTTTGGTAAAAATTCTTTACTATACCCATCCACAAAGGTGGAAATTCCACAGAACTTTCTAACTTTTGACCTATTGCCATACTTTCTCCTCTCACACAAATGCTCGAACACTGCATACATAAACCACGTATGGCCCACCTCACTCAAGGGAATTTTATCACCCCTACCCAACATGGCTTCCGCTAACATCATAGCACCTCTACTGCTCTAATTTCCTTTACAAATACAATTTCCCTTGCCAGAGATAATAATAAACTTGTGTCCTGTCTTTTCTTAGATCTGCCAAAAGCCTTTGATACTGTCTCCCACCCTATCCTCCTCTCAAAATTATCCCAGCTCAACCTTTCCTCAGCAACTTTTTCCTGGTTTAACAGCTACCTTTCTGATAGGCAACAATCAGTCAAATGTTCTCTGCTCTTTCTCCTTTTCTCCTCATCAAAACTAGCATTCCACAAGGCTCTATTCTTGGACTTCTCCTTTTTAACATCTTCACCAATGAGCTACACAGATCCTGTCCCCAGTCTTCCCTCATACTGTATGCTGATGATACTACTATTATATTCATAGCCAACAATCCAAAAGAACTACTCACCCTCACACAAACATCATTCAAACATATAGAAACTTGGCTTACTAATAACCAACTACTACTCAACCCCAAAAAGACAAAACTCCTATTATTCATCCCCAAACCCCTCTACCACATTAAATCCTCTTTTGCCATCCTTTCACTTAATAACACTAACATTACCCCTGACAACCAGACTAAGCTCCTTGGAGTAATCATAGATGACCAATTGAAATTAGACCTTCACATACAGCACTGTATTATGAAGACCCAACAAAAGCTTGGCCTCCTATATAGAAACAAAAGGTTCCTAATCCCTGACTCCAGAATCTCACTACCTAATGCTTACCTTCTTCCCTACCTTTTCTACAGCTTGCAAATCTTTACAAACCTTCAGTCTTCTCTTCTCACTAAACGTAAAACAACCTATAATAAAGTAGCTAGATTTGCTGTTAATATGCCATCCAGATCTCACCATTGTCATGCCCTCAGGTCACTCAGTTGGCTAGAGTTTCCTAATCAACTCAAAGTTTCTCAAATACTCATCATCCACTCCATCAATAAACCCTCTTCCTGCCATAGCATTTCCTCACTAGTCTCACTTTATATCCCTCCCTGACCACTAAGCAGCTCTGACATATTTTTGATACAGATTCATAAACCTAAAACAAAATGTAGGACATAACCTATACAGCTACTCACCCGCGATTCAATGGAATACGCTTCCCATGACCCTGAGAAGCATACCTCAGGTCTACAAATTCAAGAGATCTCTCAAAGAAAACACACCTGGATATGTCACTGTAACCACCCCACCTGAATCCAGTTGTTTCTCCATCACTCCTCTTCTTTATTCCTCTTTCCGTCCCTACTCTAATTACCTTCTTTTATCTTTGTTCTTTCTCCAATTCACCTGCTTCTTCTACCTAATAAGCACCTGACTCTCCTCTTCTACTTCTCCTCTCTGTTCCTGACTTCCACTGTACTATCTCTTAACCTACTACTAATATCCACTCCTCCTGTCGTTGACTATTTGTAACTGATCAATATACTTAGTCCTATTATCTACTTTTCTACATGTATGTGCCTTCAATGTGTTTATCTGCTTAACTATAATCTATATAAGTCTTGCCTTCTATATTGTTATCTTATATTGCTATTCTTATTGTATTATACATTTATTGTAACATGCATCTCCCAGTTATATTTGTACTGTTGGAGATTTTCTTCCCAGGCCTCCACTGAAAAAGGGCTTTGTCACAGACGGACTATCCCAGTCAACAAACGTCAAATAAAAATAAAATAAAATAAAATAAATGTGTCCCTTTACCTGCTCTATCTTGGACATTTATATTGGGAGAGAGGCATGTCAGTTTGGACATTTCTATAGATTATACAGAGGGAGTATGTTAGTTTAGACATGATTTACTGACTGCCACCATCTTTCAGAGACATGAGGGTCAGAGCTAGGGTCAATTTCCAATTTCCCATCCACAGATCTAGGTTATGTTTGAAAATGGATAGGGACATTCTTATTGTTTACCTAAGACCCAAAATGAAGTGTTCCTTCTCCCACTTAGACCTAGTACTGGTGGTTGTGGGGGTATATAAAGAACAAGTTGTGAAAATGATTCACAATAAATTGTGTCCTTATTTTTATGGCTTACAGTCTTACATTAGGGATTTAAGCCTGTTGACTGACCAAATATTTAGAATTTAATGTCAACATTGTATATTTTTTCTTTACTGCAATTAATGGTAGGTTATATCCTACTATTAATTAGAAATATGGTCTTGAAGCTATTGTATTTTTTCTAGGAGAATCTCCATGAACACATTTACTTGGCATTTTCTGCACAAATAAATAATCTTGCCGAACCACTCATCTTCTCATACTGTGCTGCACCACTTACCTGGATCAGCAATCTGAGCAGGGTGATGCTCTGCTGCAGATTCTCCACATCGCACTGCATGGGTGTGCACAGCTAAGCTGCTGCATACACATACAGATTTTGTGTACCACTCTGTATGGACATTGCATTGTATGGACTTCTGTGAATAGCTATGCTAGGCAATTTAACTTTCAGAGCACAACATCATCATGTTAATGGACTTCGGTGGCATAGGGTCCATTCTCGACTACCATGTTTACATGTGGTTCAAAATCTCTTACTGCTCAAATGGACAGATTTGCTCAGTTTGTAACTAAACTTAAGTGGCTTTGAGTACTAGGTATTTGTGTTTGAATACCATTCACCGTTACAAGGTTGAAACTGTTATTTGCTTGCTAATATTTCATCCAGTTGAGACTATGTATTCCTTATATTTACTTTTAAAGGAGGTATGTAGTAATGTAATTATGAGACGTCGGACATATATTATTTGACTGGTTCATTTTTTATTGCTTAATGTCCTGTACTCCAGATATGGAAGTGGAATTTATTTTTCTTGTTTCTTCTATTACATCATTTCAGCCTCATATTCTTATGATTTACCTGATCCTATAAGTCTGAGTTTACCTTTTAGAATGTGTTTTTACAGAGCACACATTTTTGTAGAAAATGTACCATCCCAGGGTATACTGCACAGACTGGATAAAAGTTTTTAGGATAAAGCTGTCAACTAGTTGTGGTTGATCTGACCTTCTATGGCTGGGACACAGAGGTGTAAAGCATTTTGATAACAAGTTGTTAGATGGAAAAGAAAGATGGAATATAGTAAAATAGTAGAACATATAAAGAAAACAGTGTACTAAACAATAAAATACTATACAACAATTTTTTCTGAATACCAACAAGCAAAGAATATTCAATTAGGTGAAAGACCAGGAAAAAAGTATATGACCAACTAACTCTGACCAAAAGCAATTGGGAAATGTGAGCTGATGACAATATTTAAATTAGATAGGGAAAGGCTAACATCAATTTAAGAGCCAGAATGAATACTGATAGAAAACTGGAAGCAAACAGAAGGTAAGACTATTGCTGTACTCCCCCACTGAGTGTATTATTTTGCTGCAGGAAAGTTGAAGGAAAAAAATTGTTGAGTTCTTTGACTCCATTTACTGGTTTATACTCAGAAGACCCTAAATTGCTGTTGCTACCTTAGTAGTATGTATATCCCATCAATACCCCACAAAACTATCATAAATTTGTAATATATATTTCTCAGACAGCACAGAGCAAAGAAGAGGGATACAATCAAAAGTGAAAATATCTAATACTTTTAAAATGGGCAGTTTGTCTTTACATCCGATGGCATTGTGAGTGATCCAACTTTTAATGTAGTATAGTATGTGCTTATTTAGGTGATACTGCTGCTTTCCTATTCACCTATATAACTTGCTATGCCATCCCTTTGGCACAGGATCATGATACCCCCCCCCCCCCAAGCTGCTGTGACCCATAATTGGCTAGCAACTTGTGAGATAGAGGCTCAGCTTGAGGGATAGGCTTGAGGTCCAGTGGCCAGAGCCCCGATATTGATGTTTGGGATATGAACTGCCACTGACTACTGCTCTATGGTGGAGACTTGGGAAGTGTCTTAGCAATCACATGCAGCTACATTTTACCAAGAAGCTGTCAAACACTTTGTCCAGCATGCTCAGGAATGTCCACAACTGCACAAAGTGTGCCACTAAACCCTGAATCATGAGGAAGTAAGTGCAAAAACAAAATAACAGCCAGCTACAGTATGGTGGGCTTTGTCCAACACTAGCTCCCCTAGCGTTGTGTGAGGGACAACTCATCCCCAGAAAGCAAGATTATTTCTTCCCTGGAGGCAGGGTATTCAGCTTGTGATATAACATACTGTTGTATTATTCTGTTGAAGTGTGGGCACCACAACAGGAAAATACCATGCAAGCAGGTAAGAAGACTCTAATATCAGTGGTAGTATGTAAATTATTCCAAGGTCTGGCAGCCTAGTATGTTAATTATTGTAAGGTCTGGCAGCCTCAGACTATGGTATAATACAGAGTGAATTTGAGAAAGGCCAGCTAGCATAATGGTTAAGGTATTCACCTCCTATACACAAGGTACAAGGTTTGATCCTGGCGTCTGGCCAATGCCTGTTTGCATTTTCTCCCTGTTTCTCTGTGGGGCAGCTGCTAGCAGCAGCACAGACTCTACATAGTGCTCTATAGGAGGAAGAGTTGCATAAACTATCTGCTACAGATATCTACTGTGGTGTGCAGTATCCTCATGGTAGGAGAACATGATTCCCAGATTGCACACTGTGGCTAGACACACAATGGTGTAAAATATGGCACTAGGTGATTTGGTCTTGTTGACTAATTTCATCAAATTGACATGGGTATTTGCCATTGATAAGTGGGTTGAGACCCTGGTCTACAATGACCTATGCCAGGGACCCATGCTAACAATGGGATGGAATGGAAGCTCAGCAACCCTGGGTCTATAAGCTACTGACTGGCCAGTGTCCATTTTCCTAACTTGGGTTACCTGGGATTGCTTCATTGAGAGAAAGTTGGACATAAAACCAACAAACTGCTAAACGTGAGCTAAGAATTGCTATACTCAATGTAGGTTCCCTGACAAGATGCACCTTGGAAGTGGCTGGACATCCTATGTATCCAAGAGACAAGGTGGAAGGGCAGTACAACAAAGCCACTTGGCTTGGGATCCAGAGTCTACTACTCAGGAAGACAGACTTAAAATGGTGTAGGAATTGTGATGAGGGAGATGCTTCAGAAGACGTCTGATGACAGAGATGTCATCAGAATTAGTGACTCGTTCAATCACACTCCAGCCAAATTATAGGGCAGTATTTATAATTTCAGCTTTGTTCCACAACAGTGTTGTGATACTGAGGGAAAGTGCGCATGCAGACAGTTGTTGCAGGATCTACTAGATAAAGCAGGAGAGCCTAAACTGGTGTTATTAATGGGTAACTTCAATGCACATATTGCAGAACAGCATATAAGGACTGGCTTAGTCCACATGGGTGGGGCAACAGAATAAAGGAGAGGCCATTTTATACTTCTGTCAGGCAAGTGGCTTGGTGGTGGCCAACACATGGCTTAGAAAGAGATAAGTCACAAGATCGCATACAAGAGTGGCCAACATGCAACTCAGGTAAACTGCCTCCTAGTAAGGAAAGGGCATTGGGGTAGAATCAGCAATTGCAAAGTCATCCCCAGTAAAACAGTCACCCGACAGCATAAACCACTGGTTGCACAGTCAGCTGTAAGCAGTGGTCACAGAAGTTTTTAAGGTCAACAGAGACAAGAATGAAGACATGGAAGTTCACTGGAGTGAACGCACAACAGTTCAAGGAATTACTCAAGGCTGTAGCACTTCATGAAGAAGAAGATGAAAGAGGTGGAGTTGAAGAAGAATGGTAGCCTCTCAAATCAGCAAGTTTCAGAAATACCGAACAGATATGTGACTGAGCCAGATATGGAAATAAGATTCATAAGGAAAGCTGGTGGTTGAATTCAGAAGTCCAGGAAGTCATCAAGAGAAGAAGTAGTGCACGAAAAAGTGGCAGATAAAAAAGAAGGACATGGTAGGAAAGAACATTGGTTGGCTAACAAAAAAGATAAGAAAAGAATTGCAATAGCAAAGAACAAGGCATCAGAGGCATTCTACCAGCTTTTAGAAAGTAAGTCAGTAGATGGCACAAAGAAACTCTATCAGGTTGCAAGGCAAAGACAGAAAGATAAGGAAGATAGTCAGACACCATTCATAATGGATGCCAGAAATAACCCTCTAACCAATCCACAGGAAGTCAAATGCAGATGGAAGGAGTACTTTCAGCAGTTTCTTAATAAAGAAAACTCCAGAGAAGCTGTACTGCCCCAGACACAGCCAACGACAAGAGAAGAGGAGGGAGGAAATAAGAACAGCACTAAAGAAAATGAAGTCAGGGAAAGCAGCAGGCTCAGATGAGAACACAGCAGATACGATAAAGATGGTGGGTGAGACAGGGAAGAAATGGCCACTGAGGGTACTCAATGTAGTGTGGAGACAAAGGCATATCTCAGATGACTGGAGAATAAGCAAACTAGTGCCAGTGTTCAAGAGCAAAGGGGACATTCACAAATGTGGGCAGTACAGAGGGATCAAACTCCTGTTACAATTTATGAAAGTTTTAGAGAGGGTGATTGATAAATTAATACGCAGAGAAGTAGAAAGTAAAATGGGAGATGAGCAGTTCAGATTCAGATCAGGATGTAGCACAACTGACCTGAGGTCTGCATTGAGACAAATAGCAGTAAAGAAAATTGAGATGAGGAAAGAGTCCAACTGGGCATTCCTAGTCTTGGAGAAAACATTTGACAAGGTCCCAAAAAAGCTGATTTGGGCAGACTTGCAGTTGTTCAATGTCCCAGAAACATGGCTAGAATTAGTGCAGCCTATGTACAAGGACCCAATTACTCATGTATGAACAGTGTTTGGTCTCACAGAGTGGTTCCCAGTAGGAGTGGATGTTTACCAGGGTTTAGCTGTTCATCCACTGCTGTTCATAGTGGTGATGGACTACAGTAGCAAACAGGTCAGAGGCGACAAATCAACAAAGTTCTTGTAAGCAGATGTTGTGGCATTACAGGCAGACTCTGAGGAAGAACTTTAGCAACATATAGGGGAATAGAATACAAAACTGAAGGCACATGTGATGAAACTGAGTACAGATAAGATAGTTGTAATGACAGCAAATGGTGGAGTTCAGAAGAAGCTGAGAATTGAGATAGATGGGAAAATAGTGGGACAGGTTAACAGTTTTAAGTATCTGGGAGGGGTGGTTGAGGAGAAGGGAAGTCTGAATGAGGAACTCAAAGCTAGAATCAGAGGGGCTGCAGACAACTGGCACAGAGTGACAGGAGAAGTGTATGACAGAAGAATGCCAAAGAATCTGAAAAGTAAGATGTATCAAACAGTGGTGTGACCAGTAGTACTGTATGGAACAGAAACCTGGGCAGTAAAGGCAGAGCAGCTGAGGAAGCTAGAGGTGATTTTCTGGGACAGATGAAGAAATGAGGACATAAGAGCAGAAGCCAAAGGAGCTCCAATTGCAGAAAAAGTAAAAGAGAACAGATTACGGTGGTTCGGGCACATGCGCAGAAAAGCAGAAGACAATCTGTTGAAGAAGATTTGGGACAGGCAGGAAGACAGCAAGAAGAAACAAGGGCATCTGGCAAAGAGGTGGCTGGATTGTGTGAGAGAAGACCTGCGGCATGCAGGCATGAGTGTCGAAGATGGCAGGAGAGTGGCACTGAATAGAGACAGACGGTGACAACACCCAAACTCCATGTAAAAAATTGGGAAAAAGAGGGTTGTTGATGATGATGATGATGACAATGATGATGACAAAATGAATTGAAGCAAGTACAGTGGTGTTTCCACTGTATGTACACTATGTGTAGAAAAGTCCTACACAAACTTACAGTTATCTTTTCAGTCAATGCAAACTAGAGGGGCTTTAGTGAACTGAATGGAAATCAAGCCAGCTATATTCACTTTGCGCTATTGAGCTGTAATTAGAAACAAATCACATTATTGCATGCAATGTCAATAGAAATTTCTGTTTGCCTGACTTCTTTGACATCATGTGGTCAGCTCCCCATCTCTGTGTGATTCGTTAGGCAGTCATGATTGTCTTTGACTATCTTCCCATTGTCTGTCTTTGCAAAAATATCCATTGCCAGTTGCCTGTTTTTACCATGCAAAAAAGAGAAAGAGTTGAAAATAGCCTTTGATGAACTAATAGCAAATAGAATAGTTTCTTCTTGCCCAGTTTATTAAACATAAATGCATAATAAAAGCAACAGAAGTTGGACTGACTATGTTCGTGAAGGGGTATTTCACAAGTGAACAGCCGTACAATATATAGAAGTAAGTGCGCAATTCTAGAAGAAAATAAAAATCAATGGTTACGAACCGCTGTCACTTAATGACTGACATTTTGCTACATCCAGATGTAGGACTTCCATAGATAAGTGCAGTACTGATAATTCTGTTACTTGATGGATTGTAATGACAGAGGTTTGGGTCGCCTTTTATGGTTGAAATGTCCTGAAATGGGCAGTTTATTCATTATTGGTTCTTATGTTTTGATTCACTGTTAACTGGAAAAATGTTCAAAACTATAAATGTAAAACATGCTCTAACAAGTGGTGCTGTATTATACAAGGGATATAATTTAATACAACCAGGATGGTGAATCAAAAAACTTGCATGTTTGAATGATCCTAAAAATGTGTGCAATGAGCCTATGATTTGAAAACAGCCCAAAGGTAAACTTATTCTGCCCCTGTCGAGATGCATTTTCTCTGAACATGGGTTTCAATACTGTTTCAGTGAATGTGAGTTTCAAAGGCAAATAACTTTTAATAGTAACTATGTTTTCATTGTGAGACTGTTTTGCTTTGTTTAGCAAATGTCTATGAATGTTTGTGCAATACAATTTGGAATAAAAGTTTTAAATTAAATCCAAATATCTGCAATCATTGTAGAAGTAAAGCAGAAAACAATATGCACAGTGAGAGTTTTGAACAGTGTTTATGGTAACTTTGGAGAAATAGCCAAGTAATGGGACACTGGAATGACTGCAGGAGAGCTGTGTATGGCGGGGCTCCAATCTATTACCCTGTCTAGGCCCCATTTGACCTTGATCCAGCTCTGCACTAAGTCATGATTCTATGAAAGAGAAGGATCGTTGGTTACTGATTATTGTTCATGCATGGATTTGACAGAGCAGATAATGATGAAGTTGTCTACATACTGCATAGTAGCAGAGATACTAGATTGAAGAGGAAGATCATTATAAGAATGATGAATAAGATAGGACCTAATGTAGATCCTTATAGATCTCCTACAAGAGTAGCAAGGGGTTGAGGTGGTGGAATGTAACCATTCAGTACCTTGAATTTTGTTGGAGATGTAGGAGCTGAAAATGACAGTGAGACAGTGATTAACTTGACAGACCTGAATACAAACGTTTTTGAAGATGCTTGTAATGAGAGACTGTGACTAAAGTCTTATTGAGGCCAAGAAAGACTGTGGATACCAAGGAGTTGTTATATCTGTGTAGGTGAAGTGTCTGCAAAAAGGACAGCTGGATCATGTCAGTACTGTGAGAAGGACAAAAGCCACGCTGAAATGGAGTTAGAGGGTTATTAGACAGTAAGCAGTAGGGTAAATGGGAGTGCATGCATTTCTGTATAATGGAGAGAGGAGACCGATAAGCCTGAAGTTATTCACTTCTGTGGATAGCCACCTATGTGAAGTGAAAGGATGTAGGAGTGTTTCTAGCATTGGAGGAAGTGACATTCTTGAGTGTATCTACTAATGAGGAGAGAGACAGGGTAGACAATTATATAAGCTGCAATATTAAGGTACTCAGGAGGGAGATAACTAGAGCTACAGTGGTATGCTTGTGTTAAATAGCTATGGTTGTATTCTGAAGGTAGGAATAGGGTGGATAAAATATGGATTTTGAGAAGAAGTAATTTGCTGGCTGTTAGGATGAATAAGAGCAGTGTCAGTGTTAGATAATGAAGTGACACATCTGGGTTTTGGTGGTATCTCCAAGAGTTTGGTAAGTTTGGAGACTAGATGGGGATTTGCTGGTTTTCAAGGAAATCCAAGCCTTATCATGCTACTGCATGAGCTGCTGGGTGGAGGGAGACAGCCAGGGAGCAGCAGGGTCAGATTTGACTCTTTTCTACCTGAGTGAGGCTAGTGCATTTAGAATTTTATAGAAAGTGTGGTTGAAATGTATACAGGGAAGGGTTTTTAGACTACTCCAGGCATATGGGAGTAAGATTTCACATAAGTGCTCTCTGATGGACTTTGAGGGTTTCTTACATAGTTGAATTTTATATATTTAGATGTTAGAGAATATCAGGGAATGGTGCAAGTGGAGTGATGGTCACTTAGACAGGCAAAATGCCTAACTGGTAATATTGCTGGAGCTGTTTGTTAGAATCCAGTCTATGATGGATTTTGTTCTGAGGATTCGTTAAATCTGGTAGAGGTTTCTAATGCCATCAGTAAAGCTACAGGGATTGCAAAAAATAACAGTGATATTTGGTGTAGTCGGTGAAGAATATGGGTTGCAAGATGTCCAGTTAATGTCTGTGTCTCCAAATATGATGGTTTCATTGGGAATTTTTGAAGAAAGTGAGAATAAAAATATTTTAGTAACTAAAGCAGAAAATGATGGAAGTGTAGTGATTTGGGATATGGTACAAATATGGAAAACTGCTCTAAGATTTGAAAACAATTAGAAGATAGCAAATATTATGTTAAAATAGGGTATAATCATTCTACCAAGTTTAAGTTAGAAATATATACATTTTTAAAAAAGATGCATGTGAAGAAGGTATAGTAGATAAGAAACTGATATTAGTTTTGATGGAAAAGCATACAATGTATCAATATTTCTATATACTTCCAAAAATTTACAAAAATTAACATACAGCACCCTGCAGATCAATAGTGTCTGGCATATGATCACTAACTGAACCACTGTCTGTATTTCTGACATTTTATTTAAACTTTTGTTGTGTTTAATTAGGTCTAAATTATGTGATGCAATTTTTAAAACCGATGAAAGAAGTACAATTTGGCATAGAACAACACATGCATACTTCTTGGGGGGATCTGGATGATATAAAGTGTTGCATAGATAGGGGTCATTTGTATGAGCTGGGATTAAGTATATTTTTATTGGCTTTGGCAAAACATATTTTAATGAAAAATATGTTTTATTATGAAAACCAATGATTTTTTGCAAGTAAATGTACTCCTGTTTATGCTGGCTTCTTTATGGGATGTGTAGAAGAAATTTTCATTAATGAACGTCTATATTTGAATGCCACTGATATATGGCAACATTTCTGGGGTGATTTCTGACTTGTCTGGAAATTAGGTTTGATAGGGGAATTTGTAAACTATGTGAATGAAAACAAACATGGGATAGAGTTTAATGCTGAACATCAGAAGCAATAAATGGCCTTTTTGGATCTAACTCTAATGAAGAATGAGGATACTAGAGATCATATTAAATCACTTAGGAAACCATTTAGTACAAATTCTGTCTCACAGGCCACTAGCTGTCATCTAAGGCATATGGTTAGGTATACACCCAAGTCTCAGTTTAGGAGAATAAAAATGTTTGTGCTAAACACAATGATTACTGTAGTTTTTCCTAAGAACTAAGGAATAAATTTACATCTAGAGGGTATAAAGAGATAGCTATAACAAAGGCAATACAGGAAGTTTATGATACAATGAGGGCTGAATTCCTGAAATATAAAAACATGGAACAAACACATTTTTCTAAATTTTCATTTGTTACTACATGTGGTTCTAATGCAAAACAAATTAGGAATATTATTAATAAGAACTGACACTGCGGTGGTGGTGCTGTGGTAGCGTTGTCGCCTCACAGTAAGACGTTGTCCTGTTTGATTCTCAGCTAGAGCGTCTTCTGTGTGGAGACATGCATGAATGGGCGTACCTTCATTGAAGGTTGTGCGTCAGAGCTGGCAACTCGGCACGTAAAAATCTACTGCCAATCATTAGCGGACTGGAGTTCCGCTGTGGCGAACCCTAACCGGGAAAAGCAGAAAGACACAACAACAACAACATTAATAAGAACTGACATATAGTAATCCAGTGCAGGCAAATATTTTTTAATAGACTTCATGATAAGTGTAAATTTATGTACAGAGGATTATGACTGTGGCATAGTTTATGAGTAGCTACAAAAAAGTCATCTTCAGCAAAGAAAAGGAAAGGAATGGAAAAGAAAGTTTTGACCTTGGGTCGATACAGAGTGAGTGGGTGTATGGCTTGTGGATGTTTTTCCTTTTGCAAGCATGTGATAAAAAATGAGTTCTCAACAGTAAATACATCTAATATTTATAATAGTAATTCTGCAATAATGTGCAGAAATGAGGAAGTAGTTTATTTAGTGTTAAGTTTCTGTGCATCATATTATGTTGGAAAGACTAATCATACATTTAAAATTTATATCATAGAATACATGACTGATGCCCACTGTACTAGGTATTACAATGCAGTTCTTAAAAATGCCAAAACAACGTAAGACAACTCACTTCATGTTCTTCAGAATTGAATGTATTGGTAATAAACAAAGAGGCTGGAAACTGCATTTATTAGCAAAAAAAAAAAAAAAAAACAGGTGGATAATCTATAGGGAGGCATTGATAAAATCAGGTTTGAAAGAAACTTTATTAAGTGTTAGTGGTTTCTGAAGTACAGTGATTTATTTTGTTCAGTAAAGGTCACTGTAGCATTTAAATATAAGGGATTATTTACATCTCTCATATCAGTTCAGCTTCTGTTCTCCATCTGTATAAGCATAACTCTGTCTTGTTCTAACCATTTCCCCTTTACACATTATTCAAATACATCATGCTATAATTTCAAGCTTTCTGAAGCAGTCACCTTGCCTCTTATAGCATGACAAAACCTATCTTCTTCATGCCTCCCTCCACACTTGAAGAAGTCCAAACACTATACGCAGGGCTGGTGCTAGTATTTTGGGGGCCCCCAGCAAGTTTCAAGTTGGGGGCCCTACCCAGGAGAATATAAAAAGTGTGACCATATTGCCATCACGCCTCCTTCCCTATCAAGCTCATGAAGCACCATTTAACAATCACTGTGTAGTATTATTACATTCAGACCATTAAAAAGACTTGAAATGTCAAGGTACACACTGGCTGGCATTTAGTACCAATGTTACATTATGACAAGCCCCTGTATCACAGTAAGGTAGCCACTCACAATGGTACACAAACACACACTGACTGGGACTGCGCAGTGGTGCAGCAGTTAACTTTGTCCCCCCCCCCCCAGCAAGAGGTTCTCTGGTTCGATTTTCAGCTGGGGTGCATTCTGTGTGGAGTCTGCATGTCTTTCCTGCGTTTGTGTGGTTTCCTCCCACATTCCAAAGACATACTTCTGCAGCATTTCTCCCTGGGCCTCTGCTAAAAATAGGCTCTGTCCTAGTTGGACTTTCCCGGTCAATAAATGTTAAATAAATAAAATTTAGTACCAATAAATTATGACAAGCCACTGTACCACAGCAAGGTAGCCACACACAGAGGTTCACACACTGACTGGCATTTAATACCAATGTTACATTACGACAAGCCCCTGTACCACAGCAAGGTAGCCACTCACAAATACACACACACACACACACACACACACACACACACACACACACACACACACACACACACACACACACACACACACACACACACACACACTGACTGGCATTTAGTAGTAATGTTGTTACATTATGGCAAGCCTCTGTACAGCATCAAGGTAGCCAGTCCCACAGAGGTACACAAAGACACCCACACAGACTCCCTCACACAGGACAGAGACATGAGGCAGCCAGTTACACAGACTCGCAGACAGGACATAGACACCCACATATGATGGACAGAACTACAGTAAGACTGAACATTAAGAATTTAAAATACTGGGCTTATGAACTAATAATGATGCTAGAATAAGATTTTGCAGTAGCTTGCATTGTGTGACCCCACATTTTTGAGGAACAAACCAAAACTAACAAACATCTGGACATTGTGCAACATTCACACAGCCCCTACCAACCTCCTAACCTCTCAGCATAATTCCAAAGCTGAAAATAACTGCAGAACAAATGTGTAACATCAAGGATAGTTACAAACATTGCTATGATAAACTTAGAAAGATATTAGAATAACAGGGATTGCATTAGCATTCATTACAATAATCAGTACATTCAGCAGAACTCTCATAGTCCCCCAAAGTCTCAGCACAATTCTAGAGGAGGTACAAACAAAAAAAAAAAAAAAAAAACCAAGACAAGGACGTAACATTGGGGTTTAAAACATTGTGGTTATGAACTAATAAAGATGGTAGAATAACAGATTTTTCCAGTAGCATGCATTGTGTGAATTCACATTTTTAACAACTAACAGACCAAAAATACAGGTCAAACATCTAAACATTGTGCAACATTCTCACAGCCCCCTACCCCTCTTGTCTAACCTCACAGCTTAACAATTCCAGACAAAGCCCAAAAAAAAAAAAAAAAAAAAGGAAAATGCAGAACAAAGGTATAACATCAGGGATAGTTTGAAACTTTGCTATGATCAACTTTGATAGTAGAACAGGAGTTGCACTGGCACGCATTAAGACATCAGTACATTCTGCAGAATTGTCACAGCCCTTACCCCCCAGTATCTCAGCACAATAAATCTGGATGAAGTGAAAGTAAAATAAAAACACAAAGGCATAACATAAAAAACAATGTGCTTATCAGCAAATATAGATGCTGGAATAACAGATTATGAAGTAAAATGCATTGCGTACCACACATGTTTTAATGAAAATAGATAAATACCAGGCAAACATCTGAATATTGCACAACATTCTCACTGACTGTAACACCCCCCCACCAACCTGTCAGCACAATAACTCTAGACAAAGCAAAAAATTATTATAGAACAAAGGCGTACCATCAGGGATAGTTGTAAACTCTGCCGGTGTACACAATACTAGTATAACAGAGTTTGCATTAGTATACATTAAAACAGCAGCTATACATTCTGCAACATCCTCACAGCCACTAACTCCCCTCCCAACCTCTCAGCACAATAATTCTGGACAGAGCAAAAAATGATCATAGAACAAAGGTGTAGCATCAGGCATAGTTGTAGAAATTGCTGGTATACATAAAACAAACTAGCAGAACAGGGTTTGCATTGGTATACATTAAAACATCTGTATATTCTGCAGCATTCTCACAACCACTATCCCCCCACTACCAATATTTCATCCCAATTGTACACAAAGCAAAACTGCAATATTGAATATTCTTATGCAAGACTAGATAAAAAAACTACATCAAATCTGGACATTAATTACAAACAAGCATTCCCTCCTCAGTCTCTTAGCAGAAGAATTCTGGACAAAGATAAAATAAAACTGTTACAACCACAGGCCCTCACCCCCACACACATACACACAAATCATCTTAGTGTAACAACTCTACAGAAAAAAAGTTATACAATCCTCTCCCTAGGCCCCCCCCCTCCCCAGCAAAAAATAAAGTTAAAAATAAACCCAGCAACTTACCTTTTCTGCACTTGATAGAAGGCTGCTACTAATCCTCTACTTGCTTTTACTGCACACAGACCAGACCTGTTCAGCCCTTTTAAATTGTCCTCAAAAGGACAGTTTTTCAGATCTTTTAGAAATCGCCTTTACAAGGGCAGTTAAAATAGAGCTGCTTTGCTGGTCCCAATGTCGTTCCAGCAAAACCTGCATCCTCCATCCATCCTCTCAGCATACCTCTCAACATCTTAGCATGAAAAATCTGGACAAAGCCAAAAATAATAGGGGTACAAAGGCTTAAAAATAGGGACAATTTTTAAATATTGCTTATATAAACTTACAAACTTGCTTTCAGACTTTGCTTTAGCATACATTTTTCTGAAGGATATAAAGTCTAAAACTTAAATGTATCTGCTATTTTTTAGTGACTTCAGTACTCATTACTGTATAAGAAAACCACAAATTTTATGAAGAACAAACCAAAAATATAAAGCAAAAATCTGGATATTCTTAAAAATCTGGGCAGTTCAGATATTTGCCTAACATCGACAATCAAAAGAACTGACCCAACAGACCACATATTAAGGTAAGCTCAATCAGGAAACTAGAACTTGCTTCTTGATTTCTACAGCCAATGAGGAGCCAGGCTAGAAGGGTGACAGGTGAAGGGGTATAGCCCATTTGCATCACCCTGGGGCAGGGGTCCACACACTTGGAGAGCACATAACCATACTGTTTTCTCCAGTGGAAACTGGGGAAACTACCTGCCATGTTTTGAGGTTGAGAGTTGCTTGCAGGTATATGTCCATTGCAGAATGGAGAGGCCACCCAGTGCTAACACCAATTGCATATCCCACCTTCTCTAGTGGTGTGCTGGGATATGGAGCTAAAGAAAAACTCACATCACAAAGGATGGTTACCCAGATGATGGCTTTTCCTGGCTGGCTCCCTACTGGGGATGAAGGAATGAATGGGTCAGTACACCACAAGAGGGCTGATGGTTGTCAGGCTGTGGAGAAAAAAACAGCCAAAAAATACAGATCTCAGCCTTCACAGCATAAATAGTTCCATCAGAGATAAACCTATCGTCGTCTATAGTCTATACAGTTTTCTCTATTCCAAGAGCTAAAGTTAACAATCCTGATACTAAACTACTGATCAGGGCATTTTGCAGCCCAAGAAAGGGCTCAGTTTGCCATTGGGGCATTCATCCAAATTCATGCACACCTACAGCCAGGTCTACAAACTACAAACTTAGCTTCCCTTCAGACAGTGTAATAGATTAAATTACTGCCTGCCAGTGCTAAGAGTAATCTTGGAAAATTACCTGAATTTGAATCTGTATTAGAACTGTACATGCAAGAGCATAGAGGAGATAAAGCTCTGAATATGGACTAGGCAACCAGGCCTTTAATAGTACCTTAGATGCTTGACAGCATGTCCATTCTGGTTGAGGTGATTGAGGTGGGAGTGTGTCCTGGTTAGCACAAGCTGCTTTTCCCAACCAGACTTCTGCTGGAGTGCAGCAACAAAGTTAAAAGGGTACGGTCCAATGAATGGAATGACACTGGTGTATTCAACTAAGCTGGTGAGAACAGCCATTATTGGCCACATAAAGGAATATGTGAGAGCTGAAGAAAGGGTAAAGTAAGTCCCTAAGGTGATGCAGATGCCCAGATCATCCACCAAGAAAAGGTGTTAAAGCCTTACTCATAAAATAGCTCTCATTACTGGGATGCCAGCGAGTGCAATAACTCTTCAATGTTTACCTACATAATGGCACCATCAGATATTTCTCAACCTAGAGAATCTGCAAGGGGAGTTTCCTGCACCCCAGGGAAAGAATGGGCTCAAGTCGGATAAGGAATGACTCAGTGGTCAATTGGTAGAGGAGGAAATCACACAGAAAAAAAAAACTGTACACACTGTATCTGTGGAATATCAGAAACTTCGTGGAAACCTTCCATTTTTGAATATAAATTTCATATCCCTGGTTATGTCCTATTGAGGACTGACAGACTATGCAAAAGTTGAGATGATGTGTTCCTGTATGTGTAGCACTCACTTTCAATCTTCAGAACCCTCAGTTCAGTTACTTGTTTCAGAAGCCTCTGAGATGTTTTATACAGATTGTACACTGAAGAGGAAAGAAACTTTGTGCCTTTGTACCTCAGGCCCCCTGTTCTATTGACAGCCGAGCTAAAATTAACTTATAGATAACACAGAATACCAAGCAAGAGGTAATATTATTAATACAACCCAGTTATGACTTGGAGACATTAAAGCACTCCCACCCAGCTAACAACAAAAACTTCAGCTAATGTACAGCTTTGCCAGCAAGGATTTATCCAACCATTGGTAGCCACAGCATACTGGACTGATGTCATCCAATTGGTCTACTCACCCACCTGTACCCAGTTCCTCATGTGATGCCTGTAGTCATAACTGTTTAGTTGGTTGCATCTGGAAAGCCAAACCAGTTAATTTACACTTTGTGTTATCACTAAGTGAGTAAACAACATACACCTCCAGGGCTTTTTGCATGCACCTGTAAGCAGAGAGGGGGTGAAATATGCAATACTCCAGACATTCAGCAGGTACTTGCCTACTTTCCAAGGTTTTCTTGATCTAAAATAATTATGCCCCTAATGAGAAACTAAAAGCTTTGGGGCAGTCAACAGCTTGACTGTCCCTGTAACTTAAGATCCTGATCTTTGAAGCAGATAAATCATGGTTATTCCCTGCAACAGCAGGGACAAAACCTCATTAAATACATACAAGCTCCTCTACAATAAGTTCAAAGACATGATCAGAAAGTAACTGTCTCAAAGACTTTCAAGAAATATATCTTTCCAACAAGGAACAGTTATAAAAAGAAATAAAATTACTTCTAAAATAGCAATTTGGTAAGACTCTATAGCAAAATACATACTCATGAGTGAAGACTTTGCCTCTTACTTTGGGTCCCCAATGAATGCCCACAGAGACTTTGCTTCCTAATTTGGGTCCTACACTCATCCTACTTTCCAAACTATACCTTCCACCAGCATGCATCATGCCGTCTCCTTCTATTCTCCTTCCCATGACGTGGTCTTGAAACTGTAACGGACCACAAACAGATATGGAGCAGCTTGACCAGTTGAACTGTTGATTCAGCTCTATACAGCAGTTATTGAGTCTGTTCTCAGTTCATCTATAACAGTGTGGTTTGGATCTCTGTCTAATCATGACAAAAATAGGTGACATTGAATAGTCAGGTCTGCTGAAAATATCATTGGTGCTAGTCTGCCCTCCTTACAGGACCTCTACTATTCATATCCAGGCCATCATCTTTATGAACTATTACTGTCAGCCAGGCATTATAAATTAATATGCACCACAACAAGCAGATATAAGAACATTTTTTTTCCACAGGCCATCAAGTTCATAAAAGGTTAACTCAGCTTATTAGGTTGGGGTATTTTTTTCCCAAGCCTCCAAGGATTCTGCAGTATTGCTTACATATTGTTAATACTTGTTTCTTTCAGAATTTATTTCAGTGTTTCTTGCACTGAGTTGCACTTTGCACCTTGTATGTATATGCATATGTATATGATTATGTATATTTCCTTTTTTATTTTGTTCTTAATAGTTGCATTATGTCATTTATGTAATTCATACTTGGAGAGTCACTGAAACTGGAGTCAAAATTCCTCGAATGCATGCATACTTGGCCAATAAATGTGATTCTGATTCTGATATACTTGAACTGCCTAGATTGTGAAACATGGCTGCCTTCCAAAGTGCAACCTCATTGTAGCAACTCCTAAGATTGTCCTTAAATGAAGATACCATCTTACAGCTGTAGAAATTTCTTCTACATCTCTACTGTTAAAGTAAAGAATTTAGTTAAATATAACTGATTCATATTTAACTGAACCCACTTGTCAAACCTCTTAAAAAGGCTGATCTACAAATTTCATTCTCTGTCTAAAATAATAATCAACTACTTAATTCCCACTATGGATTCATGTCTAAACATGGGAAAGAGACAGCTCCAATCCATCTATCAAAGCATGTTCTGACTGCCCTTGGCAGAAGACAAAGTGAAATAACCCATATTTCTAGAATTCAGAAAGGTTTATGATACTATAGTTCATACCTTAATGCTTGATTGACAAACCAGTTTGGACTAACAGCTTATGTTATCAGTTTGTTCAGCATCTACCTAACAGGTAAATATAGTAAAGCAAAGCTCAGTTAAAATAGCACTTCTGGGATGGTGGACCCTAAACCTCTTTACTAGGTCTCCCCTGTTTTGTCTATTTGTAAAGAAGATGGGGTGACTTTACAATTGATGTTCCATTGGTCGATATACAAACAATATTGTTTTGCTGTGCCTTGGCTCCTCCTTGCATTACAGTGGCAGCTGCAATGCAATTGTCCTTTCACAAATTAGAAGAATGGATCTTTAGTAGTTCTCTGTGCCTCCATGCCCCAAAGAGCAAAGCTGTGATATGTAGTGCCAAGGAGTTCCACATTACTGAATTGCCCCCTGTAGCTATCAAGTGTTCATCAGGTGGTCCCATTGAACAGGTGACATATTTCAAATACTTGTGCTTTCTACCTGGTGAGGTAACTTCAGTCATTAAGAAGTTCTCTTCTGCTGTGAAAAGATGTCTTCAAAGTTGGGACTAGTTATTAATCTCAGATCTTAAACGTTCAATCATTACCACTTCCTAACATCAGTTGTCAGTGTATTTCTCAAGTTATTCCTGTATAGCAGTAGCACTCTGGTTAATCTAAACCAGACAGACACAGATAATCTCAGCTCTGTATATAACAAGACTGTAAAATGTAATCTGAGAGTAGTTTACTGTATTAATCACTAAATTATTTTGTGTCGACTATAAAGACTCACCATAACTGACACCCTATACTATTTCAAGCTTTCTTGTGCCCATTAACGTCTTCAGTCAGAAGCTTTATCTAAACTCTTATGTGGTACTACTCCTTCAGACCTTATATATTTCCACTGCAGTTCACATCCACAACCCAACCCCAACCTGCAAAGCTGGAAGTTGTAATTTTTTCATGTGCCTTATGTTGGTCCTCTAACATGGTGTGAGAGATCAATGTTTTTAATTTATCATCTGCGTCACTGCCTTTTGTGCCATAACCATGTTGAAAGGTGTTCACCTGGTTCATATGTATGTGTCCTTGTTCTGTTTGAGAAAGTTAACCCCCCACCACCTGCTCTCCCATGAAAATGAGAAAGGATCTCAGTGTGACTCACATTTTAAATGAATCAAACCACTTTCTCTCTCTCTCTCACTATATGTGTGTATATATATATATATATATATATATATATATATATATATATATATATATATATATATATATAGACACACATATAGACTAACTTTAAATTTACTTTAAACATGACTGTTGCATTTTGGAAAGGTGTTCATTGTTGTCTTACTTCTAAGTTAACCATGTTAATGTCTAATGTCCATTCATTTACTTGATTATTAGTATATAATGGCTCAACTCTCTGATCTATCCCCATTACTACTACTAACCTTTGCACTTGCTCACTGCCAGGGTTAATTAGTACGTTATGGCTGAAAAGCGAACATCTAGGCCTAGTCCTCTCACATACCCAATATAAATAAACAAACAAATGCATACATAAAATGTCAACCTTTTTTGATTTAAAGAAGGAGAAATAGGTGTCTGTATAATGCAACCAATGAACAAAATCCTGCAATACTACATAAGGGCATTTTAGTCAGATTTTAAATTGCATTTCTTACTTTTCATATTAATTTGGCATCAGCATTGCAATATCATACTGCCATTTCTATAACTCCAAGGTATAATTTACAGAAAATGATGCAAAATTCACTAATGTTGTGCATGTCCACAACTGGCATGCTTGTCATGCAAACTCAATGGACTAGTTAACACAGATAATTTATCATTTGCCGGTATTAGTGATAGTAAGGTTAATGACACTGATGAATAGCCACCTGTTCATGCTATATAAATGCATGCTGTGAAAAAATGCACCTGTAAACCTCTATAAAGAGCATTTTAAAAGTCACCTAAAGCTGCTGGTTTCACAAAGAATAATGAGACAATGCAAGTGCTCACGTCATTAACATTTCTGTAGCATTTAACGGTGTCACTGTATGTAATGATAAGTCATCTCATGACTCTTGCACTTGCTCCTCATTTCAGCCTGACTGTTATAACTGACACATCAGTCATTCCTCATCCAAACCTAAAGATGATGTGCCAGCAAGTACTACAACAGAAATGCGCTGACACTGGCAATGAACAGTAGATGCTGTGGGCCTATTACTTTTTTACTGTCTAAGAACAAGAACGCAGGTCTTCAGGAATTGTTTCTGGTTTCTTTTTTCCAGATATTTGTTCTGCTTTCCACAAAAGTAAATACACACATTATAGATACTTAGAATAATAATAAACCTGTAGCAGCAAAAGGACACTGGTATACCAAGATTATGAAAATTATCCAAAAAATAACAGCGACTACCACGACTAAAAGCATATAACATCTTTAATAAGGATAAGCGCTCTCACACATGAAGTGCTTCATCTGATCCATACAAAAGTAAAAAAAAACATATTCCTTAAATACATAACACATCCAATAAAACACTCCAATTAATGTTGCAATGCCCTATTCTTGAGGGCTTGCTTTAAAGGGAAAGCATTAATCAATCCTAGTAGTTTATCAGCCTGCATAGTGGCTATCAGTTCATTTCAGCCACTTCAGTTTTATTAATTAAATCACCCCCTCGTATATGGCATTCAACAATCTGCATTACTTGAAAAGTAAAACAGTGATCTTTATTCTCAGCTATATGCTTAGCAAGAGCATTTAACAAATTACCTTTCTTTATATCACTCATGTGTTGCAGAATTCTCTCTTTTAACTTTCTATTAGTTCTGTGACCAGTCATTTTAAGAACTTGCTAAAAATGGGAAATAATCCTCTACTGTGCCTGAATTTGACAGGTAAAGAAACCATCAATAAACCTAATGACTGGGCAGACTTTATGACTATTTTAAAAGAACTTGAAAATAGTCTGTATATGCTTAAGAGACTGCAATGGCAGTGACTACATTTAGAGGCCTGCCTTCATTATAAAATCATTCCAAGGGGCCTCAGAGTCTTATGTATGTCGACATATGGCGATACATTTCCAGAACTGTTAAAAAAAATGGCAGTCTCTGAATATGGATTTAAGTTTCAACTACATGAGACTACCTATAGATTTTTTTCTGCACCGTAAGAATGAGTTGGCTAGTAAAATTGAGGTTATAAAAAGAGCACTATGTGATAAATTTACTGGTGCTCAGCACATGGACAAATTGGATAATGTTTTTATCAATTTAGCTACTTATGATGATTGCTTGCAAGCACATAAGAAGAGGAAACTTGAGCGTGACTTGATTTTACTAGCGCGTGACTTGATTTTACTAATGGTCATATATTCCTATGGTCTCGTAGGGAACAAACGGCTAGAAAAGATGCAATTCCCTCCAATATTAATGCTTTGTCTACTACTGAACAGCAACTACCACCCTCAACTGTGGAGGTTGTTGATATAACACATGTCAACATAACTCAGCATATATCAGCTGACAATTTATTGTGTACTGGAGCCAGACCTAAAACAACATTAAGCACTGTAACTGTTGAACAGGCATATACAGCTTTGCTGGCCCCTTTCAGGGTGAACCAATCACAGAGAAAGGGGTGGTCTCACAGTCAGAACCGGAAAAGACGGAAGATGTCTATGGAGAGAGGAGAAGCCACGGATGGGCCATTGAACAAGTACCTACATCGTTAATTGTGAATCTCTCTAACAGGGTTTAAACTAAAAATGAAGAGAAGCTCCTTAATAAAGGGCTGAGCTTTGTACCTGCTAGACCTTCTCGTCTGTCAGACATTATTGTTAATTTAAGAATGTATGCATGCAAAATAGCACTTGAACTTCTGTTTCCTAGTGATGGTTTCACTGCGAATACATCTTTGAAACACCATAGTACTTTTAATCCACAGTTACATCCTACAATTGAATATTTCTAAAGGTATGTGAAAGTGAACTTTTCAATGAATTTAATAGTGATACCAGAGTGAACTGTTTTTATAATATGAGCATGGTGAACAGTTGGCTTTAAAACAACTAAGAAGTGATTCTAGTTTATCTATCAGACTCGCCGATAAAGGCGATGCAATAGTCCTCTTAAATTCATCTTAATATATTGCTAGTATGGATGAAATGTTGAATGATTTTATGACATTTGAAATTATTTCATTAGCTGATGTATATCACATTATTAATAATGTGCATAGACACTTATACAAGATTTTAATGACCAATAGGATAACCAAGGAAATGTATGATTTTATGTTGGTTGATAAGCCCTGTATCCCTGTGATACACGGCTTACCAAAAACACATAAACAGCTTCTGTATCCACCCATGTGCCCCATCGTTTCGGGAAGTGGATGGGTCATGGAATTCATATCCATTTACATTGATACTCAATTGAAAGAATATTTGACTCGAGCACTAATGATTTTTTGTGTTCTTTAGGTGAGTTTACAACTATGCATGGTATGTTTGACTCTTATATATTACTTGTTACCTTAGATATATGCAGCCTGTTCACAGTCATACTCAATGAGTTTGGGACTGAATCTGTGAAAGAATTCTTGACAACGAATGGTATCGTATCGTCTTTACATATAGAATTGCTGGGCACTTTATTAGAGTTGGTGCTTGAGAATAACATTTTTATATTGGAACGTGATATTATTATAAACAAAAACTTGGAGTGGCTATGGGGACACCATGCGCAAATAGTTACGCTAATATCGTGCTGATGAACTGGGAAAGACACGTTGTTTTTAGTGATCATATGTTTAGTTCACATCTTTTAATGTATAAAAGATTTGTAAACAATGTTTTTATTTTATGGGGAGAAACAGAAGGTCTACTGAAGTCTTTTATTACTTCCATGGAGCAACATAGTAGCTGTTTTAAGTTTTCACTTAAATATTCTGATTCTAGCATAGACTTTTTTGATGTGAGACTATCTTTACATGATGGTCTTTTAGATAGTTCCCTATATAGAAAAGAGTGCAGAAGGAATGCTTTCTTACATCGTACCAGCATGCATCCCACACATCTTTAGAAATGTTACTAAAGGCCAATTTCTGCATATGTCTAGATTACATACTGTTGATAAAGCATATATCTAAGCCAATGATATGCTATATAAAGAATTTTTAGAGAGAGGCTATAAGCATGTTGATGTAACAAATGCTATGAAAGAAGCTACAGGCCTTTGCCCAAATGCGGGTAAACCTTATTTTAGATGAACTACTGATAGAGACCTGAGTCACAGAGTTAAATTCAAACATAAGAGCTTGGATAGGATACCTTAAACTCACAGCAGCAATATTCATAACATCTTCTTCTTATTTTTTCTTCCTCTTTCAGCTTTTCCCGGTTAGGGGTCGCCACAGCGGATCATCTGTCTGCTCATGATTGGCAGTGGAATTTTACGCTGTCAAGTTGCCATCCCGGCACCAACCTTACACAGAAGGCACACACATGCACACACTCACACCTAGGGCCAATTTAGAGTGTCCAATCCACCTACTTCATGTCTTTGGGATGTGGGAGGAAACCGGAGCACCTGGAGGAAACCCACGCGACCACAGAGAGGACATGCAGACTCCACACAGAAGGCACCCCAGCCAAGAATCGAACCAGAGAACCTCTTGCTGTGAGGTGGCAATGCTAACCACTGCACCACTGTGGCCGCCACTGAGTGAAGAACCTATAATGTTGTTTATTTAGCTAGCAGTAAGTTTTGTTATTCATTCTATATAGGTAAAACTAATAGAATGTTAAAAGAGAGAATTCTGCAACACATGGGTGATATAAAGATAGGTAATTTGTTAAATGCTCTAGCTAAGCATATAGCTGAGAATAAAGATCACTGTTTTACTTTTCAAGTAATAGAGATTGTTGAATGCAATGTATGAGGGGGGTGATTTAATTAATAAAACTGAAGTGGCTGAAATGAACTGGATAGCCAGTATGCAGGCTGATAAACTACTGGGATTGAATAATGCTTTCCCTTTAAATCCAGCCCTCAAGAATAGGGCATTGCAACATTAATTGGAGTGTTTTATTGGATCTGTTATGTATTTAAGGAATATTTTTTTTTACTTTTATATGGATCTGATGAAGCACTTTATGTGTGAAAGCACTTATCCTTATTAAGGAAGTTATATGCTTTTAGTCGTGGTGGTCACTGTTATTTTTTGGATAATTGTAGGTATTTCTTAGTATTTCTACTAAATCTGACTTCTACAGTTAAGAAAATAAATTTAAGTGAAGTTTCTATACTTTCTCTGATCTCTTTTCCAGATAACATATAAAATAGTCAGCAATCACAGGCACACTGACGTTCCACTCACCAGGCTAAACAAGGAGAAAGTTAATGTCAGCTGCTTGTTGGGTGCCAGGATCCGCCACATAACGCATGCACTCAGGTCACTCCGCAACAAGTACAAATATGACTCTGTCATTGTCCATGTTGGTGTGAATGACCTGAGACATACCTCCCTGGACTACATGAAAAGAGACATGGAGGAGCTGTCTGATCTTGTAGCCCAGGCAGTTATGACCCTAGCCCTGAGTAGCATCCCGCCATCACCCAGAATGATACCACAGTACAAAGACAAAATGATTGATTTCAACAATTGGCTAAGTTTCTGGTGTCATTCTAAGGGGATCCAGTATCTGTCTGTCTGGGATGACATGATCAACAGACCACGATTCTTTGCCAGAGATGGCCTGCACCTGTCGCCCTTGGGATTCCGGATACTGGCTAAGGCTCTTGCCACCCCTATAGTGCCTCTTTTAAGCAAGGTTCAAATGACAAATTCACCACCGTAACAGGTACAAGCAAGCAAAATATGGGGGTAATGCTACTCAATGCTAGAAGTCTAAACCTCAAAGTGCATTCACTCAAGGCACTCCTTAAAATGGAGAACATCGATATCTGTGCAGTGACAGAGACCTGGTTCAAGGTTCCAAAGAGCACCCCTGCATTACCAGGCTATAATTCATAGCACACCATTCGGCCACCTATCCTGGACCAAAACACTAAAGGTGGATGGGTGTCCATATTCATTAAGGATATTCACGCCTCCAGGCTAATTGCTCAGCATAATGCATCCGAGATTATCCAAGAGCAACTAACTCTGGTCAAGACCACACTCCAAATTGTAACTTGCTACAGATCCCCCCACCATGCCCCAGGATTCCCACTCCTCATTTCTTAATTCACTAGAAAATATTAGGGTACAGCCCAACACCCTCATAATGGGCGATTTCAACTACCCCACCATTAATAAGCAAAATTACTCATGTACCAACTCTTTTGCTCAACGTTTTCTGGAATTCATAAATTTCAATGCCTTGGACCAATTTATCCACACACCCACCAGGAGCAGCAGTATCCTAGACCTGGTCATTACCAACATGGGTGACCGGTGTTCCACACCAGAGGTCAATTCCTCATTGGTCAGATCCGACCAAAAGCTAATCACCCTAGACATCCACATCCTGCCCCACCCCCACCCCCATTAGGGAAACCACCGTAAAATATTTCTCCAAAGCCAACTTTATGCTTCTTAAGACAGAAGTGGCAAACTTCATGACACCCATGCAGATGGACAATAGAGGTACAACTGCTGAATCCTACACAAATACACTTTATAAGCACTTACACGAGTGCATGGATCCTGCTATCCCTAACAGAACCAAGATGCTATCTTCCAAAAAAAGGAAGCCATTCTGGTGTTCCCCTGCCATAAACAAACTCTAAAACAGAAGAAAGAAACTGTTGAAAAAAAGAGTAAAATCCCATGATTGGAGGAACTCCCTGGTCAGTCTCAGTAAGAAGCTGAGATCCCATATAAAATCCTCCAAAGCTAGTTACGAAAACAAAATTGCCACTGATTCTAAAGACAACCACAAAGCATTCTATAGCTATGTCAAGAATCTCAATGACAACACTCAGATCTGCTCTGAGTTACAGCACAATGGCACTAAATATACAGAGCCAACTGATATTGCCAACATCCTGGCAGATAAGTTCAGTGCTAACTTTACCCCTCTCTCACCCCCTAAAGGGCCCATCTCTATACCAGAAGAATGCAAGTTCCTGTAATCACGGCTGCACAGGTAAAAACCACACTCTCCAAAGCCAAGAACACAGCATCCATGGGACCTGACAACATCCCAGGCGGCGTTCTACATGAACTACAGAATGAACTGGCACCCAACCTAAGCACCATGTTCAATCATAGCCTCATCTCAGGCTTTGTGCCCACTGAATGGCACACAGCAACAGTAATCCCAGTCCACAAAGGGAGAGCCACCACGGACCCCACAAACTACCACCCTTTTAGCCTAACAAGCCTGGTCTGCAAGGCCATGGAATGTATAAACATGGAACTTATAAACAAAGACATTGGTAATCTCCAAACTCTGGACCCTGCCCAGTTCGGATTTGTAAAAGGCAGATCATGTCTCATAAAGCTGATAAACTTATTTGAAGCAGTCACCAAAGCTGTAGACGAGGGTAAGGTGGTTCACACAGCCTAGATCTTGCCAAGGCGTTTGACACCATCCCCCACCATTCCCCACTCTGGAATTATAGATAAACTTACTAAACTAGATTTAAATCCCTATGTCACAAAATGGGTTGCCAACTGGCTCATTGACAGAACCTACACTGTGAAAGTAGCAGACTCCAAATCTGACTTCAGACCAGTGATAAGTAGAGTACCACAGGGTTCAGTCCTGGGTCCTCTTCTGTTTGATATCTACTTTTCTGAAGTACAGGCTAACACAGAAGGTCTTTGGCTAATGAAGTTCACAGATGACTGCAAACTAGGAGCCATAATCAAAACTCCTAACGATGTGGACATCCTACAAAAGGGCCTCACTGAGACAGATGCATGGTGTCAAAGCCATGGCCTCAAGCTCAATGCCAAAAAGTGCATTGTCATCCCCTTTGGTAAACACTCTGTACCCATGAGCTACCACATAGGTGGTAGTCCACTTAACACCGAAAGTATGATAAGAGACCTTGGGACAGAGGTGGACAGTAGTCTCTCCTTTGATAATCACATCGCCACAGTAGTCAGGAAATCCTTCCACATGGCACACTTCATCACAAAAGGTTTCTCATCCAGGAAAAAAGAGGTCATTGTTCCCCTCTACTCATCACTCATTAGACCCATTATAGAGTACAATGCCCCTTTTGGTATGTACCTCACAAGACATCTACAACAACTGGAAAGGCAACAGAAATACCTCACAAAAAGGATTACCATCCTCAAACAGATGCCCTACGCAGACCATCTCAAAAAACTCCAGCTTTACTCAGTCACATATCGCCTACTCAGAGGTGATCTCTGCCAAACATACAAAGCTATGTCAAACCCAGAGCTGTTGGAAATGCTCCACTTAAAGGAATACCAATCTTTTCAAGCTACAAGCTCTAGAGACCTAAACCTTTTCACTACAATAAACAGAACATGCTGAAGGGATAGATTCCTGTCTCAGAAACTTCCCATACTCTGGAACAAACAACCTATCTATATCAAACAAAGCTCCTCATTAGCACTCTTCAAGAAAAATCTTGATGATTGGATGGGAAATAGAAAATGCATCCCTGGAATCACCTCTGGGCTCTGCTCAACAGGGGCACAGGAAAATAATTTTCTTTGGTGGCGAAAGCCAGGGTACCTTTATGGCTAGGCTTATATAGGCCCTAGGGCCAATAGACTAGTACCTACCTATGAACCTATGAATCTAGATTGCCCTGTCACAGCACATAACTCCTTAACTATACCTAAATCCTCAGAAGTAACTGATTAATGAATGCAAAAATATAATTCCATATTATTACATCACATCTGATCTACCTGAGGATATCAGGTAAGGCAAAAGTTACAAAACAGATGATGTCTCCAGGAACATAATTCAGGCTATGAATATACTTAATTTTCATACTGCCATGTATCTTTTAATTGGGCTGTACATAGATGCAATTTATCTAGCTACACTCACAATATCTTTAGCAATAGCAGTGAACTGCACAATAAATACTTTAGAATAAAGGACATGTTCTTTGAGGCAGTTCTGTTTAGATCAGCTTAACAACATACTGGCACTGTTGATGTCAGATAATATTACAAAAAGGGCATTTTTTTATGGACATTAGAGCTTTATATCTCATACTCCCCCCATGGGGGAAGGAGGGCTTTACCACATTTACATATATTGCAAAGTGTAAAGTCACCTCAGCTTGGGTGAAAGATTATTAAGATTCCACTGACTTAGTTCAAAAAGTCCTTAAAATAGAAAGGTGGTCTTTGATTTCATGTAATTCAAATATGGAAATGATCCACTGGGCCTCATAACTGCATCTTAAATCATAAATTCGTAAGTACTATGATTGTCCCACAGTCCTACAATATGCCAAACATTATATCTCATCTTCTTAGAAATAACTATCAATTGTTTATTACCAGCCCTGAGCCCATGCCCCTATCCAACTAATTAGAATGTTATATATGGTATAGGTTCTGTTTGGGTTTTATACAAAATAATATAGCAATCTCTCATCAATAAACTTCACATCATGAATTTCCCACCCCACTACCATCAAATGCATACATCCCAATGAAATTTCTACTTTACTCAAAAATATTCCCACTCAAACCTCTCCTTCATCTAACAGTTTAAACCTCAGCTTCATTTATCAATGAAGACATCACCTCTGTCTTCCTGTCATATATAATCCATGTCTCACAAAAAACATCATGCCACAAATTTGGAAAACTGCTCTAATTAACCCCCTCCCCTAAAGTAACTCAACCAAAAGATTCCTCCCACTTCCATCTAATATCCATTCTCCCACTTCTGGGCAAACTTCCAGACAAGTAATCTACACTCAACTCTGTCTGTCCCACTACCAAACTACAACCAGCAGTATCACCTGCTCTCATCCAAACACCAAGGATGCTGGCCTGGACAAAGCACTTTAGTCTCTAACAGATGACATCCTGAAAAACATCAATAAATACCTCCTTGCAGTTGTCATATTGATATACCTGACAAAAGTATTTGATCTCATTGACTACTACTTTCTGCTAAACAAACTAACTGAATTTGGTATAAGTCCAGACAGCACTCTGTGGTTTAAAAACTTCCTTGCTGACAAACACTTCAGAATTAAAATGTGATCCTCCCAGCCAGAATCTATACCTATTAACAAAGGTATACCACAAGGATCCATTCTCTCTCCTCCTCTTCTCTATATCTATTAATAAAACTCCTTGTAATTTCTCCCATCTAACACTAATCCTGTGCACAAATAACATGGTCATTTACAAATCAAGTCACTATCACATTAGCTTTCAGTCCCAACTCAAGTCAGCCTTACATGAACTCCACAAATGGCTGGTCTCTGCAAAACTTTACCAGTCCATAGACTGGGAAAATTATATGTGCTAACTCACTCACCCAAAGGTTCCTGGACTTCGTTAACACCAATGCCCTGGACCAGCTGGATGACACATCCACAACAGGCTCAAACATCCTGGACCTCCCCCATTTTCTTTGCTAAAAAGAGACTCTCTTTTTTATCTTAACTAGAGCAGACATCCACGAAGGAGGCCTCCTCTTTCATCTAGAATATTGACTACCCATTTTTACATCTGCCTCCAAGAAAAACACCAAACCACTCCAGGCAATCACTAACAGCATTTGCCAGTTCATTACAAATTCACCCCTGCATGAGCATTACTGTAATACCCTAGAAAAAGTCAAATGACTAACCATAAAACAAATGTTTAACATACTGTTAGGATCCCAGCTCTATAGAATATTCTACCTTTAGGCATTGACTGCCCTTGCAGCTAAACATCATGGAAAGACCTACTCATATCACCTGAAACAACACTCACAAGTCACAGCCACTGTCATTACCCCTAGAACTAAACTTTGTAACATTGCACATGCATTCTCTTCTAAGGCACCTACCTTTACGTAAGCTATGCCCATCAATCTAATGGAAATTACTGTTACTCCAAATTCAGAATGCAACTCAAACAGTAACTCTTCATCCAAGCCAAATGCTACTGTTTCAACACAGCACATATCTTTTAATATACTTTCTCTCCTTTCCTCTTCTCTGTTCCTTTCAAAAATTACTGAAATCTGACCAACTCAAATATTGCACATTGCACACTGTTTGTTCACTATGTACACACACGGATTCACTTCATAACACTGAAACTTCAAAATACTGAAAATGACAAAACTTCATAATACTGAAGACCAAAATACTGAAAGCTCAAAATACTGAATACTCAAAATACTGAAAACACATATTATGCGTAAACTCAGCTTAAACAACATAAATCATAACAATTTCTACCAAATATATGCAGGGGGGCAAGCCCCCCTGCACCCCCCACACCCCCTGCTAATTATATATATCTACTCCAAGATTGCACTTAACTACACTATGTGCAATCTTGGAGTTGATATATTTAATTAGCAGGGTGTGGGGAGCAGCCCACATGGGGGGTGCAGGGGGGCTTTCCCCCCTGCATATATTTGGTAGAAATTGTTATGATTTATGTTGTTTAAGCTGAATTTACGCATAATATGTGTTTTCAGTATTTTGAGTTTCAGTATTTTGAGTATTCAGCATTTTGAGCTTTCAGTATTTTGGTTTCTGTGTTTTGAGTTTCAGTATTTTGATATTTCAATGTTATGAAGTGAATCCACACACACACACATATATATCAGTGCACTGTCCTGGTAAACAAATATAAGTAAAATATATATTTGACAGCTTGAGTAGGGTTGGTAAAATATATACTCTGACAGATAATCAATCAATCAATCAATGTATTTATTTATTTATTTCAGTTTGATGGCTGGGAAAGTCCACTGGCCCCAGAAGAGCCTGTTTTCAGTGGAGGCCTGGGAGAAAAGCTCCGAAAACACATTACAGACATACACAATGCAGCATAAACATTATCGTCAGGCTAAGAATACAGAACAATACTTACATACATAGAACTGCATAAATTCAGCATACTAATACACAAATAAGTATAACATAATTGTTAGGCTGAGCATCCAGTACAATACAGCCTGGGTAATATAGAGTCATGAGAGGAGATACAGGTAATGGAATGTTGTTGTAAAATTTTGTATATACAGAATTAGTTTCATTTTGATATAATAAAATGTAATAGTCATCCAAGGTGTAGTAGGAGAATTGCCCAGGGATGTACAGTGGGGTGTATTAGCGGTAATTAGTAATGGTATGAGAAATAAGTGTAGCAGAAGACAGGAAATGAGTATAAGAGTGGAACGGGAAAGAGATAATATCTTTATCATTCTAGAAAACTGTGAAATTAATAATGCATTCTAGTAGCTCAACACTTAGTAGCAGTCATATTTAATCTTTAATGATTAAATAAAACCACCCCTCTGCTTACTATTGTATGTTATGATGGGGACAGGAAGGAAACTCCATTTTTTAAGTTAGGGTGGTAAATTTTCACTTTTACCATTACATACGTATGCCTCAGACAAAAAGATGTCATAACATAGAAATTATATCAATATAGTCAAGACGTTTTATGTCTGATTCATATGTCACTTTTCAAATCTAAAATGCAATGTTGGCATCTAGACAGCAGGAATTATTTGTTTAATTAAACTTCGGGAAAACTTAAGAAGAATGTATAGAACGCAGTTCAGGTAATGACCATGAGTGAGGGCATTACTAACCAATTTATGTATATCTCTGAACAGCTTTTAGTATTCCAAGTATCAATAAATGGTGTTAATATTTTATTTGGTTTAGATATAACAGTAGTTAATCATATTTATGTCACTTTCAGTGAAAACTGCTTAAGATTCAAGTTATCACTTACAGTTGAGCTTGTGTGCACTAATGGCACTTAGTCAGTATACTGGCATTATGAATAACTTGCAGTAGAGAAACAGTTTGGAAATAGAGTCCTGATTGGCTTTATTTTGTTTTTGTTGACTGTTACTGGATGCTATTACAGGACAGCATGCCAATGACTTGTACATCTTTCAGCTCACTGATACAAGACTGATGATACTGCTGTGCTTTTGTCGTTTTTGTCATTGCATATATCATTGCAAGGTAGATATTGAGTAACAGCACTTACTGGGAGTGCGCAAGATATTTTGTGTGCTCTGGCACAGGACTGATAGTTTTTAATAAAAAAAATGTTTTTCTGGTTCACACAATGGGAAACATGCATTTTGAAAATAAGAAAATAGTTATTGAACTATATATCAGAAGTAAAACATCTATAACTGACAATAAATATGTCCATAGTGTACAGTCATCCTCACTACTCTGTATTACCTCCAACATGCTGCACTTAGCTATGAATTGTCCAAGCAGATTACACAAAGTATGAGCATTACAGTGTGGTACCAGTTATTTATTCCTGTTACTATAGAGCAAGAGTATGTTACCTTTGTTGTAGCAGAAGAATGGTTCATCAGCATACTCCCAGTGCTTGAATAATTACAACAGTAAAGAAACTGCACAGAGTTTCAATATCTAAATCAGTTTAGGAAATGGCTGTGCCTAATTGTTTACAGTTAACAAAGATTTTTGCCACTCTAGGACATTTCTCTGCCAGATCAAATGAGTCAGTGTGGTTCTCTGAACAATAGCCATTGTATCATAAGAAATAAATGGAAACTGAGTCTTGTGACCATTAATATGAATTCAGTTTGTTTAACGTAACTGGTGGCCACTGACAACTCTATCAAGTCTTGAACTGAGCAAAAACACTATACGCTGACTTCTACCAAGCAGTATTTCTACACACTACATCAGAACTTAGCCTATAGTCAAACTGTCTAAGATTGTCTCATTTAATTGCAAACACAACTTAATCATTTACAAAACTTTTGTCAATAAGTGTCATATTTCATCCTTTGTAGTATTTCTCTCTCTCTCCTCTTCCTCACTCACTTTCTCAGTCATATTACTCTTTTGCATTAGGCCTTTAAATTCTATATCATTATGTTCAAGCTAGAGGAATTGCAAGAACTGAACAATGAGCATCAAAATGTATCCAGTACTGTCTGAAATATGCTAAATACTTGGGTGTTTCCACGCATGTTACCAAATCTGATTATATATGTCCCTTTTACATACTAATTAAACAAGTGTATAGGTTGTTCAGCCCCAGCCACCCACAGTTTAATCAGATAGAATTTAACAAGGTCAGGGTAGAAAGTGCTTACTCCTCTCTGTACTCTTCTTTTCTAGACCTAACACCACTCTTAAGTATTCAACTGCGGTACCACCTTTAACATTCTTATAAGAAAAGCGCAGTTCGGGTCTGAACTGTCTGCGAACAGCTACAGTTATCTTTGAGCATGTGTCTACCTGTTTGAGCCAATCTTCATTTTCCCCTGGAGAGCACTCTGCTTTGGCTGTAAGCAGCCCCCCCCCCCCCCCACACACACACACACACAAACACACACACACACACACACACACACACATCTTCCACTTTCTCTTGTTCCCTTCTGTTAGCAAATAGTATCCATAACTGATCAATACTGTGTGTTTGTAAATTTAAACTATGACCACAGTAGCCTACTGATACAAGGTTATCCTGTTTTTCCACCTGAGAAACTAAGAAATGACTTACAGTTTCAGAGCAGTCCATGGTCAATTGTGATTGTTTCTTAACACATACTTGTCTTTGCTTTGTGATTGTTTCCAGCCCCTCATACGAGCAACTAACAGGGTCTCTATCCTTCTCACAATCGGTCACCAACTGGTTTCAGAGTTACCTGTCTGACCACCAACAATCCGTTGTATGGCAGAATGACATATCTCCCCAACTACCTGTCTCCATAGGGGTTCCCCAAGGATCCATCCTTGGACCCCTACTCTTCTCTGTTTACACCAATAATCTAGCCTCTGCCACCAAACATGGCACACTCATATAATACGCAGATGACTCGACCATCATCTGCTCAGCCCAGTCCCTACCAAAACTGCAAAAAGTCACACAGGAAGCCTTTTCCTCTGTAGAAACATGGTTATCCGATGCCCGATTAATACTCAACCCAAACAAAACTAAACTACTCATCTTCCAACCCACCAAACATACTCAAAACAATTCTCACTTTAACATCATGGCAAAAGACAACACTGTTCTATACCCAACTGAACACACCAAATTGCTAGGAGTGGAAATAGACAATAAACTAAAATTTGACATTCACATATCCATGACTATAAAAAAAGTCCACAAAAAACTAGGAGCGTTATACAGAAATAAGCAATTTCTCACCAAAGCAGCAAAGATTTCAATAGCAAATTCCCACCTTATCTCCACCCTACTTTATGCCTCTCCAATATATACCAACCTAAGGCAATGTGATCTAAACAAGCTAGAGACCTGCTACAACAAAATCACCAAATTCGCCACAGGGGCATCCTACTGTAGTCACCACTGTCTCTCTCTTGCTGAACTGGGCTGGCTTGAACTCCCTCACCTCCTTCAGTGGTATCAACTCTCACTCGCCCACAAACTAGTAAACCATCCACTAAATGTCCCATCCCTCCAGAATCTACTCCAACCCTATCGCACCACCAGACCACTAAGATCCAGCAGCAAAAATCACTTGCAGATCACTAAAGCCAATAACTCTGCTGGTGAAGCACTATTCTCTTGCACCATAGCCAAATTATAGAACTCACTCCCACCCACAATTACCTCCATACCATCATGCACTCACTTCAAAACTTTACTAAAAGTGCAACTAAAAACATGCTGGCTATGCCCTTGCAACTCCCACTCTAATATCATCCACCCCATCCAGCCACAACTATTCTTTCCACTCCACTAACTACCTTGATTATAGCAAGCTCAGATGCTCATAAGCCAGTACTTATTATACAGCACAAACTTCTTCTTCTTGTAACATTTGTTAATGTCTGGTATGCACTTCACAGATAAAGATTCTAGTTGTCTACTGATGTACTATGTTCTTCATCTGTAAATATGTTGTAAGTAATTGCTATGTAAATTGTTAATCACTATGTAATCCAATGTAAACAATGTCTGTTTATTTTAACTGTGGAGCTTTTCTCCCCGGGCCTCCGCTGAAAATGGACCTAGGCCAGTTGGACACTCCAGGTCAACAAATTTAAATAAATAAATAAATAAAGTTATACCCTAAGGGCTTTTAGTTACCTTGATACCACTCAACACCATTCCGAATCTGAGGCGGCCATGTTTTACTGTTGATGATCCCTTTCCATGTGTCCATTTCTAAGGTGTTAAACATCATTGGCCTATGTCTGTACTTTTACATACCATCTAAATTACACAAGCTACCGTGTGTTTAAAACTAAAAGGGCATGCTCTTCAACCTTCCCATTAACTAAATTTTTAGCAGGTTGTTCATTCATAGAACTTTATAGAAATCTCCAGGCTATTTTAGTCCAATGATCATGTATGTCTTACCAATACCCATCCTCAAGCTTTACCTACTTTCCCAAGGATGGATAGATGGATAGCTTTGGCATGAATTTTAGAGTACTCATCCAGCTATCTAGGTTTAAGTTGAAAGAAGACAGAATAACACTGCTTAACCTACAGGAGAAAAGTATTCCAGTGAAGGGGGAAGACAGGGTGATGAATTTATCTCTCCCTTATGTTCTGCAGATAAAGATTCAGCTTACTGGTTCTGTTCTTAGCTGAGCCATTTGTCTTACTGAGATATAGATGTTCAAGAACCATAGGATCTCTAATGACACAGTAAGCAAGGGATAGATCACATCTCAGGAATCTATAAGGCTCAGATTACTGGAACAGGGCTTCAAGTGTCTCCTGCTAAATAATGTTCTTAAGACCGGTAAACTTTTTGTTTGGAACATCTGGGGCTTTTCGAGTTTGTTGAGATGCCATGTGAGCTGCATACCAGATGGAGTGCTGTATTCTGTAATGGGTCTGATCAGTGCTGTATATCTGAACCTTGACGAAATACCTTTGGCTTCTAGTTGTGTTAAGTAGAAGAATTTCCTGACAACAGGAACCATATGATGATCAAAGGAGTGGAAACTGCTATGCAACATTCCCTCAGTTGTATTTCTTCAACCGTCATTGTCATATATTTAATGTAGATTACTTTTCTATCTTTGCAAAAGCTGCTTTCACTGCTACGAACATTATCAAAAAAATGTATTTCCTTCAAGTCAAACAGAATGTTTTAATATAGTCCAGTAACATGAGTTGGTTAGTAATGTGTACTATTTTGTAAAAGAAAAACAATATAAAAAGTCCATCAATTCATTTTTAAAAGATAAACTTGAACAAAACAAAAATATGTTCACACATACCCAGCCGATACTGTTCACACCTCCAACACTGTGCATCTACATTTGAAAACATCTTCCTTAATTTCAGAGTTATATAAAAATATTTGTGAAGACACCTTCCATGTAAATATTCTAAAACTTGGTAGCATGTCTAGGCATCAGAAAGATAGAAGTGAAGATAAACATCAATGCAAGTTAGACTATCAGTTGACCTTTTTCTTCTCTGATTTGCTCTATCCTTGTCTTTTTAAGTCTATGCCTTATACACCCTTATTAAACAAAACTATTTATAAGTGGAGCATTTCCCCTAAGTTCAACAACAGTGCAGAAATATACAGTGGTAATGGTATCCTTTTCAACAACTCTGTATGTCAGTCCCCATTGGTTAGAGCTTCATTTTCTATTTATGGAAACCACATAATATATATTTCTGCTTTATCTGTACCAACTAGACAAGCTGTCATTCCATTTCAGCCACTCGCAGATTACGTTTTTTCCCTTTGTCTGTAATGTTTCAGATGTCTTTCTTTTGATATCCACAGTCTATTGTCCCCTATAAGTAACAAACAATTTACCAAGGAAAATACTTCCTCCATTTCTAATAAATTACATGTAAAACATACACCCCATTTCATCATATATGATTGCTCAACTTTCTTCAGATATAACACCCAAAAGGCAAACATATCGACTGCATCCTTCTCCTCTCTTGTCAACAACCTAAACAGTGTCTTCCCTGCTGCATAATAACTTCATGTTGTTAACTGATAAAACACTTTAACCAGTACAGGATCATAGTATTATCTGGACTGAGTATATTAAGTCCGCCTAATTCTTTCTGCATTAATAGCATATTCCATGCTAACAAGCATAAGCTTCTTTCCCAAACAAAATCACATATCACATATACTTACTGATTGAAAAAGTCCCCTGACACCACAGCTGGGAACACATAATATATACAACAGCAAATTCAAATTTAATGCTTATATCCTTTAAACTATCTCTAATCTGATAATGTATAATCTCCAAAAAATCCTGTCTTTATCTGCGCTTTAATTTTTCAAATGCTATATTTATCAATCTACATGGTATTTCCCCACCATATCTAGAAATATTAAATGCAGTCATTCTTTTATAAATAAGCCACTGTGGTGCAGCGGTAGCATTGTTGCCTCACAGCAAGAGGTTCTCCTGTTCGATTCTCGGCTGGAGTGCCTTCTGTGTAGAGTCTGCATGTCCTCCCCACGGTCGAGTGGCATTCATAAGACATGTGTGAATGGGTGTTCCTTCATTGAAGGTTGGGCGTTGGGCTGGCAACTTTGCACCATAAAAATCTACTGCCAATCATTAGCGGACCAAAGTTCCGCTGTGGCAACGCCTAACCGGGAAAAGCCGAAAAGACAAACAACCTCTCTACTAAATGCCTTTTCAACATATAGATTTGCTATCACCAGAAGTTTCTGCACTTTCTTGTAGTTTTTATCAATAAGTGAAGTCTTGAATATATTACCAGATGTTTGCTACCTGTGAAAAACTGTCCACTGATTAGTACTGACTAACGGTGATGGTGCTCTAACCAAGATAGCTATAGATGATTTATAATCCTGATTTAGCACTGTTAACAGAGTAAACAACAGTGGTTTGTTTAGGTCCTTAACTTTCTTTTGCATCATCTTCATCACTGCCTTCTGCTGTGGTACAGGAATCTTCGTACTCTCTGCCATGCTGTTACAAAGTAACACTAATCCAGACAGACACTCTTCTGGTCTAATGCTGCAAAACTTAATTGGAAGACCATCATGATCTAACCTTACACTTGCCTGATCATTGAAACCCTCCTTTTAATTCTTCGAAGTCTATAGATGACACTATCCTTCTGGCTTCCTCCAGGATAAATCTTAGCAAGATAAAGGGTCTATGTTAAATCATTGAACGCTTAAAAAAGCGAACAATGATTTATTGAACTCATGTAAGTGAAAGCTTACAATCTTGAATGCTTAGAACATTGATTTTTTCCAAGGGAAAAAAATAGCTATTCCACAAAAAAAAAAAAAAAAAATGTGAAACACTACATAAAGTGGGGGGCTGTGCCCCCATACTCCCCTACTTAAATATACCAACTCCAAGATCGCACTACAGTCACAAAAACAGCAAAGTAACAAAAGCTGTCAAGCAATTTCTTTCCCAGGAAAGAATTTGCTTATATGCTTTTTCGCTATTTTGCCTTTTCCTGATATCAAGTTCGATCAAGACGCATTCGAAAGATTGTGTCTTCGATCATTTAATAGGAACCCAAGATAAAGGCTTACAGGAATTCTGTTATTTAATGCTTCCCTTCACCTTCGTTTTATTTATGGTTTATACAGCTGCCTATATTATTGCATGAAATGTTCTGTTAAGATAGGATCTGTACTATACTGCAAGCTATTTTCACATTTTAGTTCTTCAATAAACATATAAACCCTCTGATGATATAGCTTTACTTCCAATGCCCTTGAGGAATGATATACTTGTTCTTCAGTGAGTTATATGATTACATACTTCTTACATAATAATCCTTCCATTCCCAGCTTTACCCCACCATTTCATCTCTTATTATTTTCTTACTATTATAAACTATTGTATAAAGCCTACTAGACTTTTTTACCAATTTATTCATCATTAGTTGATAATCTCTAATCAACTTAGTTATGCTATTTCATCACCATCGTTATATTTAAATTAAACTAATACAAATTTTGCATATATTTTGGTTGTCCATTCCTAATAGACTCTATTAGTCTACAACGAGCGTTTACATCAATTGACAGATGTTTCAAATGATTTAATTTTTGCAAGTGCTTTAGGTTTCTAATACCATCACTGGAATGGGCACCATTCTTAAGTCAGAGTATGATTAGAGTTCATAAAATTAGTATTGCTTCAGTCTTTGTTAGCCAAGAATGCTCTTCTCATCACCCACAATATCCCTATGATTGGTACTTCTGAACTTGTATAGGGTCTCATGCACTGGTAGCATATTTAAGCATTTTTAAATATTATGATTATTAATTAAATATGATTGTAAATTCATTTTCTTTTTATTTCTATCACTCCAGCTACTACTGCCACTGTCTGGTTATCTTTCTGCCACTCTTCTCAATTTTGCTTGAAAATCCTGGCATTTTCTGACCTTGCTTCTATGCATAAGTTAGTCTAATCATTAGGTATAGTAATTTCACTCATCAATGTTATTTTTGTCTTTTTTCCCATAGGCTACTATATCTTCATGTTCATTATATTCATCACTGCTGCAGTAGTCTTAGTTATATGAGTTATAACCTGTCAAGGAAATAACAGCCAGCCAGCTTCTAAAGCCTCAGGGCACATTCTGCATACCCAACCCGATTAGGCAGCTTGAGCTGAGCTACCTTAAGACTGGTTTGAACACTGCTGCCAAAGATAACACTCCTCTGTGGGCTTTTGAGGATTAGTGATCAGCTTGTGCTGTTCTATTGCTAGGCAGATAAGTTTCCTTTGGGAAAAGACTTTCACTTTTAAATATGTATCATTTAAATGTACTTTCCTGGTTAGGAAATTTATTTTTCTTCTAAGAGTTTGTGTTTTAACTTACTGCCATGAGACTTAACTGTACTTTTAAACAGGAGCGCACTTTTTTCTTGTCAGTTTAAAAGTTGTTAAAAACAGTGTGATACTATTTTTTCTGTGGAAAAAACGTTGTGCTTATTTTATTTTTTGGGGCAGGCAAAGTGTATTAAAGTGCTTTTACTGTGTTTTTGTTGGGGAAAATGACTTTTCAGAATTTTAAAATTTTACTGGCTTGTGCTGTCTGTTCTCCCCTGGGAAGAGACCATGGAACAAACAGTTGGTTCCACAGTTGGTCCTTCTTCCAGCCACAGAAAGAAAAAGTTAAACAAACAGCCTTTGCCACCACTGCAGAGTAGCTACTTGGGTCAACCACAGGTGGTGACTTTGCAATGGCCAAACCTGATTCCTCAGACCACTCATCTTTTACCCTGGATACATCTGGTGTAGGACCTGGAATTAGCCGCATACTCTGCAGCTTTTAGGGTCCCCTCAGTGGGCAAGGGAGAGACACTCTTGTAAGTCCTGGGAAAGGGAGCAAGGTAGTCTTCCCTGTTGGGTCGGAATGTTGTGCCCAGCCTTAAGAAGCTGCCATTAACAACTCTATTGGCCCAATTTGTTCTGTCAAAAAGAAACAGAAGACTAAGTATGTAACTGCTACTCCTAAATTTCACTGGTTCATAGGTTCACTGGAGACAAATAGTTCATTAGATCTGGCTCATGGTCTAATAAAGGCTATTGATCATTCTTGTAAGATGGTTTCTGGTAAAAAAAAAAAGGATGACTCTTTTCCTGAACAGATTCAAGATTCTGAATCTGTACAGGAATATGAAAGGACAGATTCCTGATTCAGATTCAGTACAGAACATGCTATTGGGTTCTCCCTCTGTCAGATTCAGTACAGAACATGCTATTGGGTTCTCCCTCTGTCCTTCTCTGAGACTATTTGCAGAATGTGCCAGTGTTTTCAATGGGAGAACACTGAGGTTTCTCAGTCCCTCAAAAAATGCTATTAGCTGTTACAAATGGAATTTCCAGAACCTCACCCAATCCCTCCCTTGCAGACAGCATTGGAGAATATGTGTATCACTGCCTGAAATTTCCTCTGATAGCCAGCCTGCTACCCCTGAAAAGGCAGATAGATTGCTTAAAGTTCCACAGTATTGTAGGCTTTATAAACTTATTCCATATCTGACCCAGCAACTATAGCTTTAGTTAATCATACTGCTGCTAAACATTTAATTAATTCCAGTCCTTCACTTTATGACAAGGATGGTAAAATAACTGATAAATATGAGGAAAAAGTATATGCTTCTGCAACTTTGATTTTCAAAATTTTTAATTGTCAGGCTCATATGCTAATGCTTGTTCAGACTAACTGTGAAAGTATGAGGAATATTTTGCCTGCAGGTTCTTTTTGTGAAGAACAATCTCCTTTAAATAGTTAAGTTTCTTCTATTTCACTGATGCTGTTTTATGGAGGTTTGGTGGATGCATCATCAGAACCTCCCAGTAGATATTAAAAATGAGATTTTAAAATTATCCTTTGGACAGAGATTTAGTTTCTCGTCTCTTGACCTGCAAACGTTATCAAAAATGTGATGAAAGGAATGAACTGATTCAGGGAATCTCTCAAAATTTTCAGCCCTGCTTTTCCAAAGTTTCCAGGGGATTCTCTACCCCCTCACCCAATTTTGGCAAAAAAAAAAAACAAAAAAACAATCACAGCAAAATGGTGGTAAACAGATATTTAAGAAGCAGTGGCAAGCGGGTTCCAAAAAAAGACAGGGCCACCTCAAAAAAAAAAAAAAAAAAAAGACAGTCTAACAAGTCAGAATGACTATTTAAGGACCATGTTCCACCTCCCACCCCAACAGTCCCTTTTCACTTCCAGAAGGTGTGAATCTCAGTTTCGCTCTGTCAAAAAATAGTTTCAGACAAATGAGTTGTTAGGATCATTCATCGAAGTTACAGAGGGCAGTAGGAGGAAATGCCTCTCTTTCAGTGAGGAATTGCTCATCCACTAAACCAGACTCCTCTGTTTCCCCATATCTTTTAAAATATGTTGTCTCAGGGAGTAAAGGTGTCAGTTCTTCCTTTCCAATTTGGGAAAAGTTTTCATTCAAGAATGTTTCTGGTGCCAAAGAAAGAAAATTGTTGGAGTCCAGTTCTGGATATGTCTTTCTTAAACTGATCTGTGATAATTCCCACGTTCAAAATGCTGTCACTTCACAACTTGTTACCTCTTTTTCCTCATTTAAGTTTTCTTTTTATAATGAACTTAAAAAGATGCTTATCGTATTGTTATACATTCAGATTTCAGGTATTCATAAGGATGTGTGTGTTTTGATTATATTGTCAGGTCTCTGCCTTATGCTTTGGACTATCCACTACACCAAGAGTGTACACAAAGTGTCTAGCTCCAGTTATAGTTATGATGGATCCAGTTATAATTCATAATACAAGGTATTAAGATTTTTCCATATTAAGACAACTTGCTTATCTTTGCAGAATCATTTTCTTAAAGTGTCAGGAGTCTCTATTTTGGGTGAGAGGTTTCTTTACATAAGCTAGGATTCAAAAAGAAAATTTAAAAATCTTTCTTTGATACCATCACACAGGATTGTGTTTCTGTGGTGTCTGCTAGATACCTTAGTTCAAAGAGTTTTTCTTCCACAGGAAAAAATAGATCTATATCTAGATCCATTTCTAAAGTTTTTCTCTCTGACTTCTATCTCTGCAAGGGAACAGCTCAGGATTTTGGGTCTCATGGCATCTGTAATTCTCATGATACCCCTGGTAAGACTCCACATGAGAAAGACACAATGGTATCTGAATTCTCTTTGGTCCCAGCATCAATACTCTTTACCTTTTCAAATTCTAGTCTCCACGTCTACTACACCTCATCCTCCAGTTCCAAAGCAGTCAGTCACCATAGACACTTTGAACTTTGCATGGGCAGCAGTATTAGGAGGGATAAAAGTGCAAGGTGTCTGGGACAAACTCAAGCAAATAAATATAAAAGAGTTGCTTGCTCCAATCAATGTCCTCAACTTTTTGAATCATCTTTTGCCCTCTGAACCACTTCAAGTTGTTACAGACAATAGCACATTCATGTGGTGCATCAACAAGCAAGGGGAACCAGGTCTTACCCCTTGTGCAGACCAGCCATGTTAGCAAGAGATTTCATTTTATATAGATATACAGGCATCCCACATCCTGCCAAAGCAAAACTGTGTGGCAGAGAAATTGAGCAGGACAAAGACAGACTCTAACAAATGGAAAGCAGATCAGGGCATTTTCCAAGATTTGATCCACCTGCAGGGAGTTCCTCAAACAGACATTTTTGTCACCTATCTGAACAATCAAGCGGCAAACTTCAGGAAGACAAATGTATTTTCCTTTCCTTGGGCAGGAATGTTCCTATATGCTTTTCTACCCTTTCCACTGATATCTGGGGTACGTCTAAAGACTCAGAAAGAATCCACCAAAATCATTGTGGTGATTTTCCTTATGACTGAAGCAACAGAGGGTCTCTCTTCTTTTAGAAATGGCTGGGGGCATTTTTTGAAAGGGGATTTGCTTAAAAGTCCTCTAAGAAAACTGGTGGCTCCTCCTTGGGATACGAATTTTGTGTTAGAAAAGCTAACACTTGTTTTATTTGAACCAGCCCATCAGGCTAACTTGCGGTTCTTAACATGCTCTGACCTCTGCAAGAAGGGTATCTAAGTTGCAAGCTTTTATGGTGAGTCAACCCTATCTCATTTTCCACAGAGACAGGGTTTCTTTGAGAACTAATCCTTCTCTTATGCCTAAAGTGGTTTCCAAGTTTATTTTAAGCCAGACTCTCCATTGCTGCATTTTCTTTCTTGAACCTAAAATTGAAGGAGAGAGGATAGTCCATACCTTGGATGTCCATGGACAACTCAGGGACTATCTTGATAGAACAAAATATTTCAGATCTTTGAATCAATTGCTCATTTCTTCTGAAAGTAATAAGAAAGGACAACTCATGTCTCAACAGACTATTTCTGAATGGTTGTCCCAGGCTGCTAACTTTTGTTACTCCCACCATAACAAAATGATTCCAGGCAAGGTCAAGGTTCACTCTATTAGTGCCTTGGCTTCATCTATGGATTTTTGGAAAATGCTGGATTCAAGGATTATTCTAAAAGCAGCAACTTGGTCCTCTGTACATACTGTTACAAAGCACTAGAAATGTGATTCCTTGTCTAAACTCGACCAGGCTTTTCTAAGACCATTTTTCAGGGGTTCCTGGCCCCTTCCCCTTCCACCTCACAAATGTTGTAAGCTAAGGTGATCGTATAGCTAAGGCTACTGCAGCAGTGATCAATTTGATGGACATAGTACAGTTGTGTAAGTAAACTTACCATAACAGTAGATGTTCAAATGATCACTGCTGCAGTAGCCACTCCCTCCTTCCATTATTAATATATCCATATATATATCTATGTATTTATATATAATTTTGTTTTACTCCTAGCCTTGTCCTCTCAGGACTCAGCATCCCTCTCTCAGCTGGCATGAAAGCTCTGAAGGGCTTGGCATTCAAACCTGTCTTTTTAGGCAACTCAGCTTGAGCTGCATAAAGGTTTGAGCATGTGGAAAGTGCTGTAAAGCTTTGGAAGCTGACTGGCTGTTGTATCCTTGGCAAGATATAACCCATACAGCTAAGGCTACTACAGCAATGATCACTCAAACATTGACTGTTACGGCAAGTTTACATACACAACTGTACTTTTTCTTGAATCTATTTTTTGAACTGTTGTTAATGGATGGTCCCATGAGATATAACATTCATCATTCTCCATGACGCTCTGCGGTTCATGTTTCCAATGCTTTACAGCTACTTATATATTACAGTGCTTGCTCAGTCCCCAATGCAACACACTTGCCACATTGTTGTGACTTTCAGTATACTGACCCCCTGCCATGAGTGTACCACATCCAGCAATGGAATATGCAACTGTTTCCAGTTCTGTTTTACAGAACCTGCATATGCATCTTTCTCCCATTTTTTCAAAGGGCTTTGTAAGTCAACGTGTATGTCATTGACTATCCTTGGCCACTATTATTAGCCTTTCATGATTTGGATTGATTTCACCTCTCCTTAACTATTCCTGAGTCAAGTCTTAGTCAACATAAGGTAGTTCCAGAAGTTAATTATGCTTGTCACTGTATTTGTGGAATTTCCAATTTTCTTTTCTTCTCATCTGCTCTTGTTTCCTTATATCCTTTCATTTACATTTTTTAACTTTCAGTTAATGGCTAACTTTTGTTTCAGACTTTCATACTTTACGAATCCTGTAGTGATCCCTCAATATTTTTCTGTGTTTGAAGGTACCATAATTCATATATTGCATTTTAATAAAGCATGATCTGATATTACTATTGAGTGTATTCTAACCTCCTCAAATAAATAAAAATCTTCAGCCATTATAAAAATCTTATCTGTCCGATATCTTGACTAATATGTAAACTGCAGAGGACTTAAGTTAATGTTAAAAATGAGAAAAGGACCATAACTTTTTTATAAACCTCAAAATTCCGCATGCTGGGGGGGGGGGAGGAATGACATTATAGGTCCTCCAATAACCTCTGCTATGTAGTCTCAACATTCAAGTTCACAGAGTATATTTTAATCCCCTGCTGGAGTATTGTCATTCCATTTATCATCCCCTAACATTCCTCTCGAATAATCCACTTTGGAATATTATTGTTGCACAAGATCACCAGGTATTTATTTATGTATGTATGTATGTAAGTAGCATTTATTTCAATTTGTTAACAGGGAAGAGAACTAATTGCAAATGACCAACTTCAGTATCATTTACCAAGGTAAGCTTTAACTTTTATTTAATAACAGCAAAGACATGTACCTGGAGTGTTTCTCCCCAGGGCTACACTGAAAATAGGCTCTGTCCTAGTCGGACTTTTCTGGTCAAAAATGTTAAATAAATAAATAAATAAGATTGGTAAACACGTTTCCAAGTGCTAGCGGGTGAGACTTGAGATCAGTGTCAAAACGCCTCTTTTCTAATTCCTCCATATGAGTTTGCTGTTTCCCAGGTCCAAAACTCTTATCAACAAATTGTTTTCTTCTTCTAGATGTGTGTCTTGCAAAAATACAGTTCAGATTTTAATTGTTCTGAAATATGCCTGAATGACTTAATATCATTTATACTTCATATCTAAACTCATCATACATCCTTTCAGTAAACATTTTGTAACCATTCCAGTAAAGTACATAATCTGCTGTCATGTTGCTTGTAAACCGATTTGCACCTTTTAACAGCCACCACTTGTTTCTTTAACCAGAATATGGAAACTGTATCCATGAATGAGATCAAACAAATTAAATTCCTATATTTTCCATCTAATTACATACAGCAGAATTTAAAAAGCTTTTCTATATTTAACCGTGTGTACAGAAATACATACATACACACACACACACACACACACACACACACACACACACACACACACACACACACATATATATATATATATATATATATATATATATATATATACACACACGCACACACACACACACACATATATATATATATATATATATATATATATATATATATATATATATATATATATATATATATATATATATATATATATATAAGTTCATAGGTTGGTACTGGGCTATCTGCCTGAAGGCATATATTAGCCCAGCCATGTTGTGCGGTATTCACCACCCCTTTAGTAGTTCCCTAGACCCTTGTACTAGCAGCTAGTATCCTTGGCCCCTATCTAGTAGTGCTGTTGGTGTGACTCCCGGTGTGAACTTTCTGTTATCCATCCACTCATCAAGGTTCCTCTTGAAGAGTGATAGTGAGGGGCTCTGTCTTATGTAGATCGGGACCCTGTTCCATAGTAAGGGAAGTCTCTGTGAAGGGAATCTATCCCTCCAGCATGTTCTATTCATTGTTGTGTTGAGGTTTATATCCCTAGAGCATGTAGCTCAAGTAGATTTGGTTTTGCTAAGATGGAGCATGTTCAACGATTCTGAGTTGGACATGGCTCTGTACGTTAGACAGAGCTCACCTCTGAGAAAGCGGTATGCAACAGAGAACAGTCTTAGCTTTTTCAATCGTGCTGCATAGGGCCACTGTTTGAGACCAGTAATCCTCTTGGTTAGGTACCTCTGTATATATATATATATATATATATATATATATATATATATATATATATATCTATATGTGTGTGTATGGATTCATAACACTTCTCTGAAAGTCCATTTCACTGACACCCATTTCACTGAGACCAATCACCTAAAGTTCATTTCACTGAAAGTTAATTTCACCTAGAACTCATTTTACTGACAAGTAGTACTCTAAGGCAAGTCAAAGGTATATGTCTTTCTCCCCACTGCATTGCGGTCCTGGTGTTAGTATATATAGCTAGTGGGGGTGTGGGGGGGCTGGGGGGCATAGGCCCCCACTTAATTTGGTTTTCTGTTTTCTGGTTTTGATTTGTGCAAGAGTGGAAAACACCACTAATAAATATAAAAACAATCACTCTGTAGCCAAATACCTACAACCCGGATAGAAACTGTTTTATTCAAAACCTTTAAAATGTCCAAGTATAAAAAATCCAATAACAATCCAAATAGGTCAAGCGCTTCCGTCATCAGACTTCATCAGAACCAGGTTCAGGTTCTGATGAAGTTTGATGATGAAAGTGCTTGACCTATTTGGATTGTTATTGGATTTTTTATACTTGGACATTTTAAAGGTTTTGAATAAAACAGTTTCTATCCGGGTCGTAGGAATTTGGCTACAGAGTGGTTGTTTTTATATTTATTAGTGGTTTTGATTTGTATTATTTGGTAAAACCCAATTAGGTGTGGGTCTACGTCCCCCACACCCCCTCTAACTATATATATTAACACCAGGATCGCACTACAGTGGGGAAAAGGACATATACCTTTGACTTGCCCTACAGTACTACTTGTCAGTGAAATGAGTTTTAGGTGAAATGAGTTTCAGGTGAAATGAACTTCAGGTGATTTGGTCTCAGTGAAATGGCTGTTAGTGACATAGTCTTTCAGTGAAGTGATACAAATCTATATATATATATATATATAGGTGTACTTTTGAAGAACGAAAGTTCACTACTTCGAACTTCAAAAGTACACCCACACTAACACGAAAGTGCACTCTAGCAAACCCACTAGACCGAACGAGCTAGCAGACACGGACCTTATGGTTAGGGCACGGGTTAGGGTAAGGGGATAGTTAGTAGGTCTATCCCCTTACCTTGACCCGTGCCCTAACTATAAGGTCCGTGACTATCGCACCACAGTGGAAGACAATCCAAATCAGACTATGTCCTCCACTGTGGTGCGATAGTCACAGACCTTAGGGTTAGGGCACAGGTTAGGGTAAGGGGATAGTTAGTAGGGCTATCCCCTTAACTTGACTCGTGCCGTAACCATAAGGTCTGTGACTATCGCACCACAGTGGAGGACATAGCCCGTTTTTCAATGTCCTCCATTGTGGTGTGGTAGGTTCGGTCTACGAAACTGCACTTTCGTTAAATTGCACTTTTGCTTAAGTGGGGATGTACTTTCCCATTTCGAGAAAGTGAATTTTTGTTGTAGGAAAGTACACCAATATATATATATATATATATATATATATATATATATATATATATATATATATATTATATATATATGGGTCTACTTTCTTTGATTGAAATACCATTATTTTGAACAAAGAAAGTACGACCTAACTTTCGCGAAAGTGCACTTCAATGAACATGCACTTTCGCAAATTCCGGTTCAGCGAACCGGCAATCTAAATAAAACAGAGCACTACAGTGGGGATAAGGGAATATACCTGCTTCCTCACTGTAGTGTGATCTCAGAGTTAGTATATTTAATATAGTGGGGGTGTGGGGGGCTTGCCCCCTTGCAAAATAGAGTTTAAATTGTTATTTTTTATTTTAATTGCCGGTTCGCTGAACCGGAATTCGCGAAAGTGCACTTTCGTTGAAGTGCACATTCACAAAAGTAAGGTTGTACTTTCTTTGTTTGAAACAATGGTATTTCGATCAAAGAAAGTAGACCTGAAAGCTCAAATTCTGAATCTCAAAATCCTGAAAGCTCAAAATACTGAAAACTCATAATACTGAATCTCATAATACTGAAAAACATACATGACACCAAGACTGACTATATTGCAGCAGAAATACATACAGAAACAATGAAAAGATAAACCATATCAGTGTAAACCAACTATAAGCAGGGGGCAAGCCCCCCTGCACCCCCCATGTGGGGGGCTGCTCCCCTCACACACCCTGCTACTTAAATAGATCATCTCCAAGATCGCACTTGACTACACCAAGATGAGGTATGTTGTAGTACAGTACATTAAAAGAGAACATCACTAAGGTTACAACAGGCAGTCATGAAGTATGTAATGGTATCTTTGCCATTTTCTTCTATGAAGTATGATCTCAGAGTTGATCTATTTAAGTAGCAGGGGGTGTGGGGGGTTCAGGGGGGCTTGCCCCCCTGCTTATAATTGTAGATGAGTAATATGTTTCTGTATATATTTCTGCTGCAATACAGTCAGTGTTGGTGTCCTGTATGTTTTTCAGTATTATGAGATTCAGTATTATGAGTTTTCAGTATTTTGAGCTTTCAGGATTTTGAGTTCAAGATTTTGAGATTCAGGATTTTGAGCTTTCAGGATTTTGAAGTGAACCCATATAGATATATATATATATATATATATATATATATATATATATATATATATATATATATATATATACATATACACAGTGGATATAAAAAATGTACAAAGAACTGGACATACTCCAAAAACAAGATGAAAACTGGTTAGGGAAGCTGCCAAGAGATCTACAGCAACACTAAAGGAGCTGCAGGAATTTCTGGCAAGTACTGCTTGTGTACTACATGTGACAACAATCTCCCATATTCTCCATATGTCTGCACTATGGGGTAGGGTTGCAAGATGGAAGCCTTTTCTTACACAGAAAAACATCCAGGCCCTGATAAAATTTGCAAAACAATACATCAAGTCTCCCAAAAGCATGTGGAAATATGTGTTATGGTCTGATGAGACCAAGGTTGAACTTTTTGGCCACAATTCCAAAAGGTACATTTGGTGCAAAAACAACACTTCACATCACCAAAAGAACAGCATCCCCACGGTGAAGCATGGTACTGGCAGTGTCATGCTTTGGGGTTGTTTTTCTTCAGTTGGAACTGGGGCTTTAGTCAAGGTGGAGGGAATTATGAACAGTTCCAAATACCAGTCACTTTTAGCCCAAAACCTTCAGGAATCTGCTAGAAATCTGAAGTTGAAGAGGAATTTCACTTTTCAACATGACAGTGATCCCAAGCATACATCCAAATTAATAAAGTAATGGCTTCACCAGAAGAAAATTAAAGTTTTGGAATGGCCCAGCCAGAGCCCAGACCTAAATCCAATAGAAAATCTGTGGGGTGACCTGAAGAGGGCTGTGCACAAGAGATGGCCTAGCAATCTGACAGATTTGGATCGCTTTTGCAATGAAAAGTAGGCAAATATTGCCTTGTCAAGATATGCCATGCTGATAGACTCCTACCCAAGAAGACTGAATGCTGTAATTAAATCAAAAGGTGCTTCAACAAAGTATTAGTTTAAGGGTGTGCACACTTATGCAACCAGTTTATTGAACATTTTTTATTTTTTATATTTTTTCATCTAGCGGGTTTTTTTGTTTTTCAATTGAGTTATTCAGGTTACAGGTCATATTAAAGGTGGGAAACATTTTGAAATGATTTATTGTGGTCTCATTTTTTTATATCACAAAAACCTGTTTTTTTACCAGTGGTGTGTACACTTTTTATATCCACTGTATTTATGTATATATATATATATATATATATATATATATATATATATATATATCTACACACACACACACACACACACACACACACACACACACACACACACACACACACACACACATATTTTATATATATATATATATATATATATATATATATATATATAAAATTTATGAAATAAAAATTGCAGACAAACCTTGGTCATACAGTTAGCCCACTGGAAACTAAATCTTGCTAGATGTCACTTTAATCCCAATTTCCCCCAGTCACAGATGTTCTTCTAAACACATCAAACATTTGTTACCTAAAAACATGTTCTTATTATTTTAATGTTTACATTATTTCAGTCAGCTTTGTACAACCTCTTAGTGTTAATTCACAGTGTGGATTATTAAGTCACTAGTCAGACCCTGAGATAAAATGTTCTACCATGCCACCTTCAGTGTGTATTATTTAAGTTCAGCGCATGCTCCTTCATGTTGCTTACACACATACGCGTATCCATCTATCTAGCTTGGTAGCTACCTATCTGTCTGTATCTCTGTCTATCTAACTATCTCCAGCATTGTTTGACACACTAATGTTCGACTCCTGTATGAACAAGTGTCAGTAGGTAACTGCAGTCTTTTTTTTCACAAAACTCCAAGAAATGTCTCCATTTTCTAAGATGGTGTTCTTCTCACCTTTCCTTAATAAATCCGAAACTCTTCTTCCCACCATCTTTCACACACTCGCTTTCAAAAGTTGCATACCAGTGATTATCCAATTTGCCCAACTCTTCTTTAAATCTGTATTCCCTGACCACTGCACACTTTTCTCCATTTCCCTAGGTTAATTAGTACCTTCAGATACCATGTAAGAAATTAAATATTTCTCATATCTGTACCTTATCCATCCTATCCACCAACTTCACTTCTGCAGAGGCATTATTACCTTGAAAGTCTAAGATACCCTTCTGGAGCTGGATCAGGCAGCACAGAGGTTATAACTTTGAGCTGTAAACAAGCTGTCATGCTGCTGCTAATAATCTAGGGCTTGATTCCCCCAACCTGCACTTCCCTGCTATGTGATTTTGTAGAAATTAATTTACCCAAACAGTGCTCTGAAACAACTGTGAAATCAGGCAAGGCTCCTCACTCATCTTCTGCACTGCATACCTACTAGCTATCCAGTAACCTTTGTCTTGATGCACACAAAAGCACCTCGTGATCTTAAGCTACTTTAAATTGCCCTTGTGATGCATACTCTAGCAAAATTCAAACACTTAGACTATTTTCCTCTTCTAGCTCTCTCTTCTTACATTCCCATCCTCTCTGCCAACCATTGCCAAGGTATAAGACCTAACTCTGTTTTTACACCACTAGTCATCTCCCTTCTGATCTTATCAGACCCTCCAATGAGGAGAATCCATCTAACTACTTACATAACCTCCACACTTTTATTCACTGTTTCTCTTAACTTCCTCCCTCTCCTGCCCCATTTTTCAAAGATTCTACCACACTTTTACTAAAACCATCTACCACCTTTTTCTCCTCTGTCCTTTCAATCCCCCCTTTACCCAGGTGTCCTTCAGCACACCTATACTTCCATTATACCTAGTTTGCCTTGCTATCTTACCCATCTTGCTCCCCTTCTGTTGTGAACACCCTCTTAAGCTCACACAATACAGATTTATAGTGTGCTTCATTAGTTTGATTTTCATCACATTTATAGCTCTCCTCTAACCTCCTTGGTGAAGCTTCCCCCATGTTCAGTTTCCATTTACACACTGATACAGTACAAAGTAGATTGATACCTAACACATTGATAGCTATCCTTCAAGCTCTGCATCAATACTTATCCCTAAGACTAGTTTCTGTATTCCATTCAACTAAATATCTATTGCAATCTAATTTACTTTATAATACAGAGTTTTTTTTAGAAACCAAACAGTAAGAACATGCAAGAGCTAAAATGAAAACATTTTCATTTTTTTATACTGCACTTGTTATGAAAGCATTCAATTTGTCTGGGCTGTACTGATAACTAAACGTCTGAGTTATAAGGTAGCATTTTTTTTCTCATCACCCCCCTTTTCATACTAACCTACTACTGAACCCTATATCAAATGAGATACACAATTACCTTTGTACACTTTGTGTCCTACAGGTATGAGATCTAGAGTGTGCATATAAAATTCCTCAAATATCCATCTCATAATGATTTAATCCACAGATACTTCTTCTCTCAGGGATTACATGCCAGTAATCTGATCACAGCACATTCCTTCCTGATTAACATTAACAAATCAGATCCCCACAGTTTCAGTCAAATGGCACAGTGAAGACAATAAAATATTCAGGCATTGTCAATATCAATTACTTAATACTAATCATGACAATTTACAATACTCGTCTTTCTTTTTTGGCAAGATTCATTTCAAATGCATAACTATGCAGAAGAAAGAAACAAATGATTTTGGAACACTTAGACTCGAATGTTGGAAGAGTTGAAGCTAAATAAGGACACGACCAAGATCAGAAACATCATTATGTACCTTAATAGTAGGGTCGCATATCACAGTCAAGAAAATGCTAAACAAAGTGAAAATAAAGAATATAAAGAAGACGACTGCACCCAAAGCAAATTATTAAGTATAAAATAGAAAATAAGTACCCTGAATACATTCTTAAGGTCAAGGACTGGTAAATAAAATAATCTGTTACTGTATTACGCCCCCTCCCTCCCTACTTACATGGTGTTTGTCTCTGAGTGAGTCATTTAACCAGCTTAATGCTATTGGGTCTCCCCAGAAAAGAGGCTCTGGTGATTGGTAGAGTCTGGCAAGATAGCTAAATAAGTATGGCAAGTAAAAAAGTAGTAATTAATTAATTAATATTAATGATATTGTGAGGAATAACAAAGTAATTAAGCAGGTGACTATGGCAAATCCAGGGTTACTTTATTAGTCAAACAATTACATGAATCTGAATGACTCAGCAGCCTACTGCCCACTTTCAGATAACGTTTCCATATAGGGCATCAGGGCAGGTTTGAAAACTGAATATATTACTGTCATGCTGATCTCAGTGCCTTCAGGGAGCTGCACTGGATAGTACACTGACTGTTTTCAATAAAGTAGACCTTTTTTGATAGCAAACCACACATTTTCAACCATTATAAATATACATCTGGACTTTCCACTTTGCCAAATGACTGAAAAATATCAGCATTGCCTTTTTCTAGGAGGAAGACGTTTAGATTTCCCTGTGTAATATAGGCATTCATCTATCTTTCAGCATTATCATAAGAGGCATTTTTGCTAGAGAAATAAATAATTTACAGCCATAAAAAATGTAAAAGTATGACCAAAACTCAGGCAAGCTTCGAAGAATATTTTTGCACAAGGAACATTGTGCCCTTGGCAGTAATAAATAACATATTCAGTACTTTAAAGAAGTAATTTTTCTTGACTTGTCATGCGTTTTACATGTTTAGCAGTAGTAAAACTTAAAATCAGGCCTGACCTCAGGCAGAAGCTTTTATATTCCCCTATCATAGTGCATGCAATCATTTAAATCATGCTAGCTTTAGCCGTAATGACAGTCATACACACATTTAACAGTCTGTCTTTATGTGCTTGTCACAGGCAACAACAACAGCAAATGTTTTGATTGCAGATTCTTAGAAAATACTCAGCAATTTTCCTTATTATTGATAGTAACTTTAAAAGCTCTTTCATATTCATACCTGAACCTAGGTATACATATTCAGTAACAACTATGCACCTAATTTGGGAAATCCATGCAATCAGTTGAGTTAATTAATGTACATAGAATCACAGATGAGATTTTTATTTTTCCCATTTGATTATTTTGAGTATTTCTAACAGAATGTGTGCTTTTATGTGTGTGTGTGTGTGTGTGTGTGTGTGTGTGTGTGTGTGTGTGTGTGTGTGTGTGTGTGTGTATGCATGTGCGTGTGTTTGTGTAGGCTGTGTACCCATAATAGTACAGCAATAAACTGCAACATTTAACAAGATTACTTTTTTTTACTTTTATAAACTTGCCCATGCCATTATAAAGGTACTGTGAAAGTAACAAAAGTACTCATACACTTACAAAATGTAATTTCTGAAAGACAGTATCATGCCTTTTCTCTTTATAGCTGATGAACGCTACAGGACTTACAGTTCACTGTATATGGGAAAAAAACGTTTTAAAGAGAAAATTCTACAGGTTCATTTAACAAAAAATAAATAAATAAAATTAAAATGAATGCACAGTCATGGAAACCAAGGTTTGAATATAGTAGAAGGAAAATTTCTCCCCCAAACAATGGTTTAGTTTTGCAGAAAGCTCAATGTTGTGCCAAAGTCCTCTAGTGTTTCATTTAGTCTAAATCACAAATACATTTATACTAGCAGTACTAATGATGTTATAGTAAAACACCCCATGCCATTGCTTTGTTGCTGGTGATCAAAATAAAAAGTTGATATCATTACTGTTAAAACAGTTTAAAAAGAAAAGACTTTCAAACGACTGCAGTAACATCAAAGGCATGTGTGGATGAATACAGTTTCATGGCTCTTGAAAAGCTGAAATAAATGAATGATGAAGCAAAGGAGTTTAAAAGACCTTGGAAGTGTCACAAGCTGCCTTCTGACGTGTATTCTTTGTTACAGACTTTGATTAATGATCATGTGATATTCCTGCTCTGTTCTAGCCTCTCTATTAGATGAACAACCTATTATTTTGTTATGGTCTGTTAACAGGTATTGCCTTGTTTTTCTGTGAACTCTTAATCATATGAAAGCTTCAGAGATCACTACTCAAAGTGAGTGCTATGAAAGATCTCTGGTCAAAATTAAAATAGACTGATGGCCAATATTTTATCCAACTTCCACAAGCTATGAATTATATTCCCCATTAAAAAGTTAGTAAAACTACCCTTGGGCAAACATTACTGTTTTCACGATTCACCTGGAGATCTTTAGGCCTCTTATATATGTTACGTACACTTTTCAGAGAGGCTAGCATATGGCTGTTGGTGAATACTGATAAAATACAGGCATATGGTGTACTGTGTCCATGTGTGGTAATGGTACTGAACACCTGTGGATTAAAGTTCTCTGTATAACACATTTCCAAAATAGTTTAACTTTCCTTTCTGAACCTTACAACAAAGTGTACACATATTGTTTCCTACAAATAATGCTAAATTATAACATCAGCTGTGCCCTTCAGATGGTATGGGCAGCAAAGAAAAAATGATGATTTCAACAACTTTTGTATATCACATTATTTGCAAGTGTTTGTGAGCATACATGCATGTCCTCATCATACTGCAGACAGCTCATGTACTATTGATTGTTACTTCATTTGCTAGAGCAAAGGGAATGGGAAAAAAGATTATGGTAGTGTGTTTCACTGAAATTTAACTTAGTAAAAGCATGTCAGCAATGCTGTCAATTTTTTTTAAGTGAGACAACTCAGCGGCCCAATGAACAGCATTGTTATCTACAGTCTACAGTCAGAAGTTCATCAGTTCAGTTTTCAGCTGTTGTGCCTTCTGTGCAGTGTCTACATGTCATCTCTGTGTTCACTCACATTTTCTCTGGGTATTGTTTACTCCTACAACTCAATGATATGCAGTAGGTAGTTTGGTGACTCTGCATTGTCCATAGCTGTGTGCGCGCACGTGTGTGTGTGTGTGTGTGTGTGTGTGTGTGTGTGTGTGTGTGTGTGTGTGTGTGCACATGTGTGTGTATGTGTTGGTATGTATATAGCGCACAGAAAAAAGGTGTGTTAATCAATTTCTGTTCACTATTTACCACTGTGAATGGTGGTGTTGTCTGTTCATTGGGATGCTAAAGGAGTTGGATGAAACCATGATGAAATAAATATGTTTTTTTTTTGAGTCTGTGGGTATGGTTCTCCTTTAAGTCAATGATGTGATAGTTTACACTTGCATTACTATTGTTTAGAAAATGCACCTTGATGCAAAAAAAGAAGTTATGAACTCACCATAACATTCCATCTGAGTAGGTACTTCATTTGTCTGCAACCTGTGGGTATCGGATCTGACTTCGGATCCGAGCCGGCAGCTTACCCAGCTCCAAGATCCTAGCTCCTCCCCCCTACCCATAATCCCCTGCTACCAACCACATTACCTCAGATCATTTTTTTTGCCTCACCAACCTGTAAACATGAACAATCAACTGCAAAGGTGATCAGAAAATCCCGAAAGGTTCGGGGGATGGCAGGGGGGGTCGGTTGCAGACAAATGAAGTACCTACTCAGATGGAAAGTTATGGTGAGTACATAACTTCTTTATCTGAAGTAGTTACTTCATTTGCTCTGCAACATGTGGGACAGAGTCCCCAGCTACTTATAAGAACCTGGGTGGTCCTTACAGAAGGATATTCTGAAGCACCGCGGAGCCAAAAGAAGCCCTACTTCTCGAAATCACATCTAATTTATAATGAGAAATGAACATATGAGAAGAGGACCAAGTAGCCGCTGAACATATGTCATCCACTGGAACCCTAGACCGGAAGGCTGTTGAAGTGGCTACAGATCTTGTAGAATGAGCATGGATATTAACCGAGGCTGGTTTGCCAGACGATGTATACCCCTGAATAATACACTGACGAATCCAATTTGCCACAGTAACTTTGGAAATGGCTTTACCCATGGCTGATTTTGCATACGAGACAAATAACTGGTCCGACTTGCGAAACTCTCTAGTCCCATGCAAGTAGAAACACAGCTGTCTGTGTATATCCAATTTGTGTAATGTGTATTCTCCCTTGTTCTGAAACGTGGGAAAAAACTGGTAAATTTATTGATTGATTTATATTTGCTTCTGAAGCAACCTTAGGCAAGAAAGATGGGTTAGTCCTGAGGGACACTCTATCTTTGTGAAAGATAAGGAAAGGAGGCTTAATACACAAGGCTTGTAATTCCGAAACCCTTTTGGCCGAAGTAATGGCCACTAAAAAGGCTGTTTTCCATGACAAGAACTTCAATGGAATTGAGGCCGCAAGTTCGAAAGGTGGACTTGTTAAGGCTTGCAAGACTAGAGTGAGGTCCCATGGGGGAACCACAGACTTTATTGGTGGACTTAAAAGGAAGATGCCTCGTAAGATGGTTTTGCACAACTTCGTAGATGCTAAGGAACCTATGCCATCACCCACATGAAAATGGGAGATGGCCGCCAATTGTACCTTAACCGTAGAAGCGCTTGCTCCCTGATGAAAGATTAATGAGAGGAAGTCTAGGATGGTCAGGATAGGGACAGTAAATGGGTCCAAGCCCTTATCTTCTGACCAAATGGAAAAACGTTTCCACTTACTGTTGTAAAGTTTTCTGGTAGATGGCTTATGAGCCGCAACCAGAATGGCCTTAACGGGAGATGAGATACCGTGAGTCCTAGCCATTAATGGAACTGGATCAGCCAAGCCGCAAGCTTGAGGCTGACCAGGTTGGGCGTTGGGCAATCTGTGGGATGAGAAATCAGTTCTGGACTGGGATCCAGAATCCACGGAGGAGCCACACTGTGAGACCGCAGAAAGGGGAACCAGATCTGCCGAGGCCAGAATGGGGCTATGAGGATAACTCTGCTCCCTAACTGACAGGCTTTCTGAATGAACTTCATCATGAGAGGAAGGGGAGGATAAGCATAAAGGAGCCCGGGAGGCCAAGCATGGACCAGAGCATCTCTGGGGGTTTCCCCTCTGGGGGGAATTATTGCGAAGTACTCGCTGCATTTTGTGTTTAAAGGAGAAGCAAAAAGATCGCAGCAAGGCTGACCCCATTTGTGGAAGATCTGTTTCGCAACAGATGGATTCAGAGACCACTCGTATGGAGTGAGGAGCACCCGACTTAGCTTGTCCGCTAATATGTTGGATCGTCCCGGGATGTGCGTTGCTACCAGAAAGCGGTTGGTGGAGATCGCCCATTCCCAAACTCTCATGGCCTCTCGACACAGGGGGTAAGATCTGGTTCCTCCCTGTTTGTTTATGTACCAGACTACAGACATGTTGTCCGTCTGGATCGCAATAGTCCCTAGGGGAAGAAGGTTGTGGAGGGCTTGCAACGCCAAAAGCATCGCCCTCATCTCTAGGACATTGATATGCAATGCGGTCTCTAGGGGAGTCCACGTGCCTTGAATGGATCTGCCTGAACAATGCCCCCCCACCCGAGGCGAGAAGCGTCCGTGGTCAACGTGGCTTCGACCGGGGGGATCACAAAGGGCCTCCCTTCTCTGAGTTCCCGCGCATGCAACCACCAAAGAAGGGAGTCCCTGCAAACTCTGCTCAGTGGTATGGGCATGTTCAACGGGTGGAGCAAGAGGGACCATTGGACTTGAAGGGTCCATTGCAATATCCGCATTCGCAGGCGGGCATGGATGGAAAGACCGATTGTGGCTGCCATAGACCCTAGTGCCCTCAGGACTAACTCCGCTGTAGGAGAAGGATTCCGTAGAAGGACTAACACCTGATAAGACAAGCTGTTCAGTCTGATTGATGTTAGGGTAGCTCGAGAGATTTGGGTATCCAACCTGGCCCCTATGAATTCCAGGGCTTGATTGGGGCACAGGCAGGACTTCTGCAGGTTTACTGAAATGCCTAGGTTGTGGGCTAGAGTCAGTGCATAATCTCTCGCTACTGAGAGCTGATGCCTGTTAGTCGCGGTAAGGAGCCAGTCATCTAGGTACGGGAAAACCTGAATGCCCTGAAGTCTCAGGTGGGCAGCAACCACCGCCATGACTTTGGTGAACACTCTGGGGGCTGAAGTGAGGCCGAATGGAAGAACCCTGAATTGATAATGACTGGCTTCAAGCCGGAAGTGGAGAAACCTCCTGGATCGTCTGTCCATTAAAATGTGGTAGTACGCATCCTTGAGGTCTATGGAGCACATCCAGTCTTTCTCCCGCAAAAGGGGAAGGATAGATTGACGAGTGACCATCCGGAACTTTTCCTTGGGTATAAACAGGTTCAGAGCGGAAAGGTCTAAGATGGGTCTGAGGTCCCCCATTTTCTTTGGCACCAAAAAGAACCTTGAGTAATAACCCAATCCGGACTGATCTGGGGGGACGGGCTGGATGGCTCTTTTTCTTAGCAGCTTTAAAATTTCTAAAGCCGCCTCCTCCCTCTGATCGGGTGGTACATCGAGGAGGTGTCTGGTTTTGGGGGGAAGATTTAGGAAAGGAATGAAGTAACCTCTGGAAATTATACGGAGCACCCATCGATCTGTTGTAAGGGACTCCGTCAACCGCCCCCCGACTGCCTCCAGAGAGGGACAGTTGGGCAAGCCCTCAGGGCTGCTGCGTGGGTCTATCCGAGAAAGGTTCTCTAGACCCGAAATTACGTGGCCCCCCTCTGCCTCTGGGCCGGTGTCCACCTTGTCCTCCTCTGCCTCTAGAGGACGAGTGGTCCGCAGCTGGATGGGATTGCTGAGACTTGCGGAACCACAGCTTCTTTTGTCCCCTCTGATTCCTGGAGAAGGATCTTTGGGGACTAGAGAAGCGGACTCTGATGGCAGACAGCGTCTTCCCATCCTTTTCACTTTGGACCAGCGTATCGCGAACAGTCTTGCCGAAAAGAGCAGAACCGTCAAAGGGGGTGTTCGTGAAGGACGCCTTGAAGGGATCCGCGAAGTCGCAAAGACAGAGCCAGGCATGACGTCGTAAGACGACCCCTGCTCCACTGGCTCTAGCGGCTCCCTCCGAAGCATGAGAGAGGAGTCGCATAGACGTATTGGAGATGGATTTCAGAGTGGCCATTCGTGTCATAAACACATTCCTGTCTCCGACCGACATGGACTCTGGGGGGGGGGCTGCAGCGTATTCCTTGATCAAGTCTCGCTGTAGCCTGATGGTATGTGCCATATAGTTCAGCGCCCTTATAGAAAAGGTCGCTGAAGCAAACATCCACTTCCCAATCCTGTCCAACCCTCGAGATTCTTTATCTGGCGGGTGGACCAGTGAACTCTCCTGAACGAGTTCTTTCTTGGTGGCCGCCGCCACCAACATGGCATCAATGGGGGATCCTTTGGCCCATGATTGCCTATCTGTGGGGGGCTCAGTATTTTGTTGGGACGCCTAGGTATTGGCTCCACGGTGTCGGGCTCCTTCCACGCCTTGGTGGTAATTAAGTCCACCAGGGGGTCGGCCGGAGGGGAGACCCAAGAAGTAGATGGGCCTACCTCAAACACCTCCAGGAACATGGATTCATCAAGGGAAGGTTTTTGGGCAGACCACCCCCCTCTAATACGCAACATTTCCATGATGTCTCCAAAGGAGACATCTTCAGGGGGTGACCTTGGGGAACCCTCCCTATCATCTAAGTCCATGTCAGTGGTAACGGACTCGGGGGAGTCCAGGTGCCTCCTTTTACACCAACGTTTCTGAGGAACCTCCTCGGTGGGGCTATCTGAAGAGGGCTCGTCCACAGGTTGTTGTTCCTCAACATGAACTAGCTGGAGGGCTTGGGCAGGCTGTCCCGATGGTCGGATGATGGGACAGACCCTCATACAGTGGTGGTACGGGTGGATCCACAGCCTGAACCGGGGATCTGGAGGATCTCGACAGTACCCTCTCCACTACCTCAAAAGCCGAAGGAGATTCACCCTCGCCAGCCTCTGAGAGCAATCTCCTCAGCTCCGAGGAAGGGATCGGGGTCGGAGCCAAAGCAGTCAGCGCCGAGAGAGAGGTGCTCCAAAGATACAACAGCTCCCTCAGATCCGATGCTCAGCCCTCGGCCCCGAGAGCTCAGATCCGACAAGCTCGAGGGCATAGTCGGCATAGACGAGACCAGCGCTATCGGCGCCGACAATTCACTGGGTCCGAATGGGCACGGATCCGATGACTCCGAGATCCAAAAACGAGTCAGAGAAGGAGTGATCGGGGCAAACATGGGGGCCGCGCTCCCCCCCAGAGGGGGGGGCAAGAGCACCCCCATCTGCATTTGGGTCTGTAAGAACCGACACATCATCCGATCCATATCCACTTTGGAGATGCTTTTTGTTGACCTGGAAGAGGTAGTCGAGGCGGGCTGGGAGGGCTGCCTCGACGACCTCGAGGGAGACCGATCTTCCTCCTCCGGCTCCGGCGAGAAGCTAGGCGAATGGAGCAGAGAGGAGAAGGATCTGGAGACCCCCGAAGGAGACTTAGTTGTTTTAGCTGGCGGAGCCGAGGGGTGAGACTCGGTCCACCTTTTATGGGATCTATGTGCCTCCTTATCCTTGTGCCTCTTCTCCTTTGTTGAGGAGGCACTAGTTTCTCCAGAGCTCAAACCTGAAGTGGGAGGTTGAGTCCCGGGTAGAGCTGAGGGAACAGAGGGCACCGAGGCCGCTGATGCAGCCGGAGCCCAAACAGAAGAGGAAGAAGAAGCTGACTCCTGGGGGAGCTTTCCCGCCAGGATCAGCTTGTTCTTCCTATCCTGAAGTGCCCGGGGGTTAAAGGCAGCACATATCTGGCAGGCCTCTGAGAGATGGGCTGCCCCCAGGCACAAAACACACTGAGTGTGGCCATCAGCTGGGGAAAGCTTGTGGCCACACTCAGTACATTTGGAAAAAATGGCCTTAGGCCCTTCCGCCATGTTGAAGCACTCACACACACACCCAAACGCTAAGGAGGGAGGGGGAGTGACAAGAAACTAACTACTGTACCAGTAAAAATTTTAGAAAACTAACATAAACAAGGGGGTAGAAGGGTTTACTACCACACACACTCGATTTCGAAGTTTCTTGTTGAAAAAAGATTGAAAACGATCTCACCCAGCCAGGAGCTCTTCAAAAGTAAAGCTTCTTCAGCCGCGGCAAAAAACGATCTGAGGTAATGTGGTTGGTAGCAGGGGATTATGGGTAGGGGGAGGAGCTAGGAGCTCGGATCTTGGAGCTTGGTAAGCTGCCGGCTCAGATCCGAAGTCGGATCCGATACCCACAGGTTGCAGAGCAAATGAAGTAACTACTTCAGATCTTCTTATTTTAAGTGCATCACAGTGTTACATAAAAACAAAATGTTTTATTTTTTAATGGCCATTGTGACACAATTATTTAAGAATTTTGCTTTTTCAGAAATACCTGTAAAATGAAGTTGGAATGTTTGCCAAACACTGTGTTAATTAGTAGGCAGTAAGGATTAAAATTTGAGGACAGGAAGAAGCTATGGTGCAGCAAAAATAAGTGTCCCACTGTAAGTAGGTGGATAGTACAAGGCAACAGTACATGAACTTTGTCTCCTGCTGTGAGCTATCAATCACAGCAGCAAACAGCTCAAATTACCTTTGTTACATTGACATATATGATAGGGAGGTGTTTAGGGGAGAGGAAATGAGAGTAAGGACTACAACTCAGGTATAACAAAAGAATGAAAATTGGCCACTTTAGAAAACGAAAGAGGTAACAGGCACTGAGAATACTGTTCTGTATGATTATCCTGGTTGTCTTTTAAGTAGTCACTGAAAAGCAAGAAATGTTACTTAAACCTGACTAACTAAATGACAAGAGGGTAAAACTTTATTTGTGAAAACACATATACAGTCAGTGCATTGACAGGAACTTAGAGGCTATGATGCAATATTTTACAGCCAAACACTGCATTGTGGGATACCTAGAGGTAGACTAAAAGTCAAGATTATAGAGTCCAAAAGTGGTGTTAAAGTGTAGGAAACAACAAGACATGATGAAATAAACAAGTTTTTTTTTTTTCATGTCTGTGGGTATGGCTTTCCTTTAAGACTTCTGGTCAAAGCAAAAAGTATATGGGGGAACAAAGGACCAAAATCAGATACAATTTTGAAAATATTACTCTAATAATTCATTTAAAAAGTTAACAGAACAACATGTTTTCTATCAGTATGCATTTTTTGAAAAATCAGAATTATGAAATTCTAATGTATAACATTACTGACTGGCTGAAGTTCTCAATAATTTACCAAAAAAATCTAAATTATTATGGACAAGACAAAAATATGAGATACAATCAGAGACATCATGAAAGACCAGGGACAGATGAGAGTTATGCTTGAAAAACCTCTCAGAGTCTTGTTCATAGGTAGGTGGGTATTAGGTTAGCTGCCCTTGTGGCCATTTTAAGCCTTGTCAATTTTCCTTTCAAAGGTGAAAATCAAACCCTGTACCTTGTGTCTGTAAGATAAAAAATCTTAACCATTTTACCAACTCCCAGCTTGCCCTCTAGTTTTATTACTGCTGTGTGTAACAGATTAAATTCCAAAGCACACATATCTCTTGCTTGCCACAGTGTGTTAGTAGAATTCATTCCATCTTGTGTTTTGGTGTCTAATGGCAATAGAAGAAGATGAGATATATTTGTTTTCAGGATGGCATCTATCTCAAGTACGTTTGCTTATAACCAGTAAAATCACTTTATTTTCTCTAATGATCTCACACAGGCTCTTTCTTCTGCACTTGTCCTTTGACAGATTCTAAGTGCAGACATAATCAATCTATATTCAAATAACTAAGTCTCATCCTCCAACAGTCAAATCAAGTGACGGTCACAAAATCTTCATACTTTTAATATCATGTGTACAATTGTTTGGATAAGATGTGCATATGCCTCATTTGCTGCCTGTGTGCTAAGAACTTAAAGTGAAAGTGTATATATACATATACTGTAAAATAATGCTGAATATTCTCTTGATGTGCATGAGTTTTACATTATATATATACATATATATATATATATATATATATATATATATATATATATATATATACACATATATATATATATATATATATATATATATATATATATATATATATATATGCTATGTTCTGGTGAAGCATAGCTAGGGTGGGGCTAAGAGGGTAGCCACCCAGGCACTAATTATTACGGGGTGCCACTGATAGATGCTGATGGGTCTGTAGTCTCATACAGACATTCATTTTCATACCAGCATTTCTAAGTACCAGTAAAGAAATTAATTCTGATACTGCTTTACTTTTCCCATCAAGACTAAAGCCCTTGCTCTAGTGCTTCATTTGTGGTATGAGTTGCATAAGTTATAGCAAGCAGCAGACCGCATTCTTAGAGTACTCCTTGGGAGATAGGTAGAGAGTCTTTGATTTTGAGGGGTACAAACTGGGGAAGAATGGACCTGGCTCTCCATAGCAGTGGAACAGACCATTTTTGCTCCTCCACTTAGATTGTGGAGTGGCACTGCATAATAGATGAACCAGATATGGCTCTGTTATTCTATAGATGTGTTTGAGCTTAACATGCTGTAAATATTGTGCATGGTGGTCACCTGTCAAGTTACATAGTCCTTAGTTTTATATGGTACATTTTCACTGTTAACTCATGCAAGTGTTTATTGTACAGCTTTTCTCCCCAAGCCATCACTAAAACGGAACTTTTGTCCAGTCTGAATTTCCTTGTAATCAAAGACAAAAATGAATGAACAAATGAATGAATAAACAAATAAATACATATATAAATAAATAAACAATTCTCCACTCATAACTCTTGACTGCAGGTTTTGGGCAACATTTTATGAAAACATTTTGATAACTACTTTTCTTCCATTATGCTTTGCTCAGTTATCAGCCTTCTGTTCCTGGAAGGCTTTAGGAATGTTGCTGTAGTTCAGACACAAAACCCTGACCTGACTGTCCACAAGTCTCTCTCTATTCTGCTCTCTTTCTCTCTCTCCCTCTGTCTTACTCCCGCTCACATGCAGTATCTCCCCCTCTTTCCTGCTCAAATTCCTAAGAAATTTCCTGTTTTAGACGACTGTTACAAATATTTTATTTATTTATTGATATATTTGCTAATGAGGCTGGACTACTGAATCCAATGGACCATTTGCATGTTCATGCCAGTAGAAGTAATAGAAAGTAAGAGACATAGTAAAATATTTGAATTATGTAACCACTATCATCAGTACGGTTATTATACTGCAAACATTTCTATACATGCATCTAGAACAACTGTATGTTATACATTACAATAAAAAGTACATTTGAAGTGTACAACTATGAAAACATCCAACAAATATACCTAGAACAAATAATTACAATTAGGATATAAAATGCAACAAAACAAAGGGATTCCAAGCTATTATCAAAGACCAGTAAATGTGAGAAGGTAATGTTTATAGATCTTCATACTTTTTATAGTCATTTATCTTGGAAGTACAGCTAGAGATTTCAGATTGCACACCAAGCTCTGTACTGCCTGTGTTATAAGAATACAAAATGTGCTCTTTATACTCTATTCCCATGCACTTCCCCTAGGATGTGGTTGCATTTGCTCCAAGAACACAGGATACAAAAATGCATACTTGCTGCACTCCTTTTATGCTAAACAGAGTGCGTTGCTTAGATTCTCCTTCATTATACCATAATTACTTTCATATATACACTTGCATAGGCTACTTCTGTTTTGTTCCCATAAAAATAATAACAAAAATGACAGAAATACAAGTAAACTATTCCTTTTGAATCACATTTATAGATGCTATAAAATTTAAATAAATAGTGGATTTTTGTTTTGTCCACATCCAACCATCCATTTTTTGTAGTTATTACCTTGAACCATTTCAGGTTTTTCACGCAATTTTTTTTTCTTTGAAATTCATGTGTCTTTTATAAGTAAATAGAGATACCTCACCTTTTACTTCCTACACATCATTTAAACAACAAAAAAATTCCAATTCTCATTTTAATAGTATTTTTCTCTGCTCCATATCTGAAAATCAGAGTTTTTCAGCATTTGCAATAACTTCTCTAGTACAGTTTTCATCTCTTCCTCTAATAAAGTACGAAATTCCATCGTTCTTCCTTAGAAGATCTGATTCTTGATCTTCACTAATAGATCAGGGAGTTAACCTCTCTGCATAAACATCCCCAAAAAGGCTTTCTAATTCTCTGTTAAGTATCACGTAATCATAAATAATTTATGTGAGCCTCCCCATCTGGCCCTTTACCATATTATTCTTTTGGTAGAATGGATGATGACTCTTATAACGTAGATAGGAATTGGAGAAGGTAGGATTTATATATATAAATATGTATATAGTAGAACCAAAATTCCCTTATCAATAGTTTTTCCAAATAGTAACATCTAAATAATGTATCCTCACCACAGACATATTATATTATGTGTTGTTGTTGTTGTTGTTGTGTCTCTCGGCTTTTCCCGGTTAGGGGTCGCCACAGTGGAACTCCGGTCCGCTAATGATTGGCAGTAGAGTTTTATGTGCCGAGTTGCCAGCCCTGACGCACAACCTTCAACGAAGGTACACCCATTCATGCATGTCTCCACACAGAAGATGCTCTAGGTGAGAATCGAACAGGACAATGTCTTACTGTGAGGCGACAATGCTACCGCAGCACCACCATTCTATTATGTGTAAGTTTCAATAAAGAGGTAGTGTTTCCAATGTAATCTAAGAATTCCCTCAACCTGTTTTCATTTCTTTTCTAGTAAAAAAAAAATCTATAAATCTTAAGTAGATATTAAAATGGGTGGCAAATGGTAAATTAAGTACATACCACTGCTCCCAATATCTTAAATTTAAATTAACATGTAAAGGGGTACAGGGAGCCACAAAGCCATACAATTTACTTATTGAAAATATTCTCCATCAAAATACATGCAATTATTATTTAAATGGTTTCCATAAACTCCATAAGTGCATTAATATCACAATTCAGAATGAACACACATTCCAAAAGGGTTTCATAAAACCATTCCAAACCTCTGACATGCAGTATAACAGAGAATAAATCAGCTACTTCAGCTGCAACAAAAATACCTTAGAGATAAAATACCATTTTTAAAGTTCCCTGGCATCCTTTACTATGTATAAAAACTTTGGATAATAGACTTCAACTTCCTATCAACACATATAGCAAGGGTGTTGGTCTTAGATCCATCTGCAGAGATAATGGGATGGAAGAGTGGATTATTAGTCTGTTTGTGTATCTCCATGATACCAAAAATGGAGACATCACACATTCATCAACATTCAAAAATCTGTACAATTCAGGGGAGCTAGCATGTTGTAAAATCATATCATTAAGCATAAGACCTATTTTGTGATATATAACATGGATATTATTCCTAGTAACCCTACCATCCTGCTCACTCTTATTAAGTAGATTAAACATACTGTCAGAATAATCTATACAACAATAATTGCAGTAAGCATTTTGCTTTGTTGGACATGCTTCTTTCAGAACAGATAGATTCCTGGCTATATTATTAAGTGTAGGTTTCTTTAATGATTTGTTGGATGTTTAATGTAATATAAAAAAGGGCTGATAGATACCCAGAGAGGCGAGCATTTGTCCTTTTTGAAATGGACTGGGAGTCCAGAACAGTACCTCTGGTATAGGCAATCAACTATGATAAAGAAAGGCTTGGAGAAGAAGTTGGAAGCTGGAAATCATTCATACCAGAGGAATCCAGAGACAGAGAAAAATACCAACATAGATAGCTTCACAGCAGTATAAGACTCAGACAAAGGTTTTTACTGCATATTTAATAAAACCACAAAACTTTGTTTTCTTAGTAAGAACATGCTTTATTTAACTTGTATATAAAATATGCGCTATTTTTATAAAGACTGCTGTTCTCAGCTCACTCTTCTTATTTCTGATATATATACACACATACAGGTGGGGTGAGCACTGCTTAACATTCTTCTGCACAACGTCCGACCATATTTACATCCATACTGTACTAAGCAGACATAAATGTGATTGGTTGTTGTGCAAACAGATATTAAGTGAAGCACAAAACAAAGTATATGGTGTTCACTTAAAGTCCGAGCCACTTAACATTCTATGGGATAAAATCTATGCTGGACATTAAGATGTGCATACCTGTAGATATATATATATATATATATATATATATATATATATATATAGAGAGAGAGAGAGAGAGAGAGATGATAGATAAGTATAATGTTAGCTGCAATTGTGGGCCATTTTTTAGGCCCAGCCATTTTCCCTTTGGTGATAAACTGTATACCACTTGTCTGTGAGGTAAAAATCTTAATTATTATGCCAATCCCTAGACCCAAATGACTCTACAGTGATAGGATACACAGCTTCCCAGAAATTCAGATAGGCTCATAGGTAAATACTAGGGTATTAGTCAGCAGACTGTTGCAAACCTACCAATAAAAAGAGGTCAGAATCAAACTCTGTACCTATTACAATGCTGACTCACTAAAGTGGTATATAATACATCTACTACAAATGGTCAAAACTCAATTAATCAAGAAAATTATGCAGATGGGCAAGGCTCCCTGCACCCTCCACATCTCCTGCTAATTATATATACCAACTCTGACATCACATAGCAGTGAGGAAAGGGCAAAATCCCACTCTGCACTGTGTACAGATCCTGCAAATCAAATACTGACATACTGCAATGAACTGGCAATTCAACAAAACAATCTACCTAACTAAAAGTTTGGTGTAAGAAACATACAAAAAAGGACCCTACACCCATATGCATGTGCGTGTGTAATATATATATAAATATGTATAGGTCAATGCCATTTATTTGAATCGCAAATGGTCTAATCCATTTAATTGAAAACTCAATTAATAGAAAAGGGTAGAAGTCTATAGAAACTATGTGATGGTGTAATTTCTTATCATTAGAGTTATTAGGGAGGAGATTCTTGTAGAACATGTGTGGATTGCAATGGTCAATGTCATGCTGTACCCCTAGCTATGTAGATGCTTGTGATCCAGCACTGATGTTGTACCCCTAGCTATGTAGATGCTTGTGTTCCAGCACTGATTCACTTTGTATTTTTTCTTTTTACCATGGTTGTGTGACCATAGAGTTAGTGTGTATATATATATATATATATATATATATATATATATATATATATATATATATATAAGTAAGGGGAGCAAAACCCCCTTTTTGGGGACTGCAGGGGGGCTTTTTATGGTATATTTGTTGTAGGAAAGTTTTTTTTTTAATCAAATAAATTTTCAGTTAGTTGAATTTTTAATCAAATTTGTTCAATGATTTGGATTCAATCAATGAGAATTCAATAGAATATATATATATATATATATATATATATATATATATATATATATATATATATATACATACATAAACACACACACATACATACACATGTACTGCTTAATAATTTATTTTATGTCTCTGTGTCTGGGTGTATGTGTCTATATATCTTTATGTTTACGTCTTTATCTATTTCTTTATCCACTGTGACAACTATTCTTTAGTTTATTTGTTGAAATAAAGCTAAAACTGTTAGTCTCAGAAGCAAAAATGCTTCCTTACTAAACATAAAAAACTTTCCAGAATAAAGGTAGGTTAAAGTTTCTTCACTGTCAAATCAAACAAAATAACCTGGCCACTTTGTAATCTGTTAGGTAAACAGAACAGTTCCGTCTTCTTGACTGAAACATATTCAGAGCTCTGCAAGTCAAAAGCAACTACGCAAAAATGACATGCCTTAAATTTTTCAAACAGGTGGCCAAAATGTACAACTAAAAAAAGTTTTGGAAATTTCTGGCAAAGTAATTTTCCACAAAGGAGCAGTTCAGATTTATTGCTTTCATTTTCACTGCAGCAGCAGCAAACTCACAGTCACTTAAACATGGACTAACATTCTTGAGGATAATAATAATTTCTTCTTTTCTCCCCTTCCGGACACTCTTTGACAGAAACACAGACATGCTCCTTCTTTTCATATTTCACTTAGTTTCAAAATTTCTAGCCTTCATTTCTCATTCTCCTTAGGGAGGGCCTTTTTTATCCATTGGTTCATAGCTGGTCTTATAGGTTCATAGGTTCATAGGTTCATACTAGGCTATCTGCCCTGAGGCATTTATAATCCTAGCCCGAGTGTGTTTGGCTTTCGCCACCCTTAGATTTGAGTTTGCTGTGCCCTTTTTTAAGGTTAGTTTACTGTGCCTCTGTCTAGTAGTGACACAGAAGTAATCCCCGGGGTAAACCTACGATCTCCCATCCACTCATCAAGATTCCTCTTGAAGAGAGTCAGTGAGGTGCTCTGCCTAACATGGACTGGGATTCTATTCCAAAGTGAAGGGAGCCTTTGGGTTATGAATCTGTCCCTCCAGCAAGTTCTATTTATTTCTGTGCTGAGGTTGAAGTCCCTCGAGCGCGTGGTTCTAAGGGATTTAGATTTTCTGAGGTGGAGCATGCTCATTAATTCTGGGTTGGACATAGCTTTGTATGTCAGGCATAGATCGCCTCGAAGTAGGCGGTATGCGACTGAGTAAAGCTGGAGTTTCTTTAACCTGGCAGCATATGGCATCTGTTTGAGTCCCTTGATCCTCTTTGTGAGGTACTTTTGGGGTCTTTCTAGCTGCTGCAGGTGTCGGGTAAGGTACATCCCAAAAGGGGCATTGTATTCTATGATGGGCCTAATGAGGGATGAATAAAGGGGCACTATTACCTCCCTTGATCTAGATGTGAATCCTTTTGTGATAAGGTGGGCTATGTAGAAGGTCTTTCTAACCACTTTGGCAATGTGGTTGTCAAAGAAGAGATTTCTATCAACTTGGGTCCCCAGATCCCTAATTATTTCTTCTGTATTTAATGGGTTAAAACCTATGTGGTAATTGGTGGGCACTTTGTTTTTGCCAAATGGTATGACTATACACTTCTTGGCATTTAGCTTTAGACCATGGCTCTGGCACCAGTTATCCGTCTCTGTGAGACCTTTTTGAAGGATGTACGTGTCAGCTGGAGAGTCAATTATGGCACCCAGTTTGCAGTCATCTGCGAACTTGGTCAGCCATAGTCCTCCCGTGCTGGCCTGTACCTCAGAAAAGTATATGCCGAACAAGAGAGGTCCCAGGACTGAGCCTTGTGGGACATCACTTGTAACTGGTTTCAAGTCTAACCTGACTCCGGCAATTTTGACTCTGTGTTCTGTCTTTGAGCCAGTTAGCAACCCATCTTGTGACATAGGGGTTTATGTTTAAGCTGGATAGCTTATCTATGATGCCCGAGTGGGGTATTGTGTCAAATGCCTTTCCAAGGTCCAGATAGGCTGTGTGGACTAACTTCCCTTCATCTATGGCCTTGGTGACTGTTTCGAAGAAGTTGACCAGTTTCAAAAGGCAGGATCTGCCCTTGACAAAGCCGAACTGAGTAGGATCCAGTGTCTGTAGGTCCCCACTGTCTTTGTTTATGAGTTCCATGATGATCCTCTCCATGGCCTTACAGATAAGGCTAGTCAGGCTTATGCAGTAATAGTTACCAGGGTCCGTTGAGGCACCACCTTTGTGGAGCGGGACCACTGTTGCTGTATGCCATTCTTCGGGTACATATCCCGTAGTGAGGCTGAGATTGTACAGCAGTTTTATGTGAGGGTTTAGTTCTTCTTGGAGTTCATGTAGGACGCAACCCAGGACACAGTCTGGTCCCATTGAAGCAGTGTTTTTTGCCTTGGAGAGGGTGGCCTTCACCTGAGCATCTGAGATGTTAAGGAGGCTGCACTCTACTGGGAGTGATATTTGCTCTTTAGGGGGGAAAGGGGGGAGAAGTTTGCACTGAACCTGTCTGCCAGGATGTTGGCAATGTCTGTGGGTTCAGTGTATTTTTTGTCATTTATAATCAACTCTGAGCATATCTGGGAGTTGCATCCCAGGTTCCTAACATAGCTAAAGAAAGCCTTGTGATTGTCTTTAGTGTCCTGTGCAATTTTTCTCTCGAAGCTGGCCTTGGAGGATTTTATGAAGGATCGTAATTTTTTGCTAGTACTGATCAGAGATGCCTTCCCTTTTAGGGATTTTGCTCTATCATGTAGTAGCTTCCTCCTTCTGTTGTACAACTTATTTATGGCTGGGGTCCACCAGACTGGATGCCTGCCTTTGGACGCTTGGGTTTTGGTTTTGTTTGGGATAGCATGATCCACGCATTCCTGGAGGTGTCCATAGAATGCATTTATATAGGATTCTGTGGTTTGGGCCGTAGTTTCCACTGGCCCTGGGGCCTTGAAGGATTCCACCTTGGATTTGAGAAGTGTGAAGTTCACTTTTGAGAAGTTTTTCACTGTGGTTTTCTGGGCTGGGAGTGGGGTCGGGTTGTGGATATCCAGTGAAATTAATTTATGGTCTGATCTTACCAATGAGGGGAATACTTCTGGTGTGGAGCATAGGGTCCCCATGTTGGTGATGATCAGGTCAAGTATGTTTTCCCCTCTTGTGGGAGTTTTGACTAGTTGTTCTATAGCATTTGAGTTTATAAATTCCAGGAACCTTTGGGCTAGGGTGTTGGGGCTTGAGTAATGCTCCCAGTCAATGTTTGGCTAGTTGAAGTCACCCAGTATAATGGCGTTTGGCGAGATCTTCATGTTCTCCAATGTTTTCAGGAAGGCCGAGTGGGATTCCTGATTTTGAGACAGTGGTCTGTAGCATGCTATAAACTGAAAGGCAGTTTTTCCCACTGTTAGTTGCACACGAATGGTTTCTGATGCTTCGTGCAATGCCACTAACCTGGTGGTGTGGGTATCCTTGATAAATATGGATACTCCCCCCTCCTTTTGTGGTTCAGTCCGAGTTTTGGGTCCGAAAAATGGTATGAGGTATAACCTGGCAGTGCTGGGGTGCTCTCTGGAGCCTTGAACCAGGTTTCTGTCACTGCACAGATATCAATGTTCTCCATACTGAGGAGAGATTCGAGTGCGTGCATTTTGAGGTTTAGACTTCTGGCGTTTAGCAGCATTACCCTTAGTTTCTTGTTCTTTGTGTTTTCTAAGGAGGTGGGTTTGTCTTTTGAGCCTTGCCTAAAAAAGGCACTATGGGGGTGGCAAGAGCCTTTGCCAGTATCCGAAAGCCCAAGGGTGACAGGTGCAAGCCGTCCCTTGCGAAGCAATGTGGCTTGTCAAGCATGTCATCCCAGGCTGACAGGCACTGGATCCCCTTTGAATGACACCAAAATTTTAGCCAATTGTTAAAATCGATCATTTTGTCTTTATACTGCGGCATCATTCTAGGTGAGGGTAAGATGCTGCTCAAGGTCAGGGTCATACCGGCCTGGGCTACATGATCGGAGAACTCCTTTATGTCTCTTTTCATGTAGTCGGGGGAGGTATGTCTCAGGTCATTCACACCAACATGTACTATGACCGAGTCATATTTGTACTTGCTTTGGAGTGACCTGAGTGCTTGTGTTATGTGGCGGATCCTGGCGCCCAACAGGCAGCTCGCAGTGACCTTCACCTTGTTCAGCCTGGTGAGTGGGACGTCAGTGTGCCTGACAATAGAGTCACCTATTACAAGTGTATCAGGTGTGTTGTTTGGCCTTAAGGGCTGTGACTGTTTGGCACACTGATTTTGTGAAGTATGTGTTTCACTTTTTTTGTTTTGTGGTAGAGGTTGCTTGGATGTCTGCTTTGGAGGTCTCTGCTGCTTAGGCAGATTGATTTTTAGAGCCTCCGAGTATGTTTTAGTGTGTTTATGTGTTTGGTTTGATGATGTGGTAGGTCTATGTGCGACTGGATTTGTGGTGTGTATGGTTACCTTCTCCCCCTGATTGGCTGTGCCAGTACTGCGTTGAGAGAGCTTAGCCTCCAGTTTGGCTATATGGTTGAATCTCTCGCATATATTAATACTTGTTGGGAGGAGGAGAGGGTTGTCTGCGTACATGAGGCAGTTGGAACATTGCCTCAGGATTCCCAGATTCACCAGCTAGACTGGAGAGGAAACTAGCAACTGACCTTCGGACATGCCTGTATAGTATAAGTAACTCCTTTATGGCTGACAAAAAGGACCAATAGGGGACGAGTACTCCAAGGGAGTATATGAGGAAGTAGTGCTATTTGTTTATTAGTGCTAACTTATATAATTGCTTGTAAGAGCAAGTGCTGGGTTATAGATTAAGAATAGGGTCTTTACTTGAGAGATAGAGCAGATCTAAGGGAAAAAGTGAAGAGCAGACTTTGTGGAGCCGAGAATGGTTTAAGCCTGGTTAAGCGGCGCTGCCCGATGCTGCGCTATGTGCTATGGGTTTTTATACAGGGAACTTAAAAGAGCTAGAAATTAGCCCAAAACAGCCAATAAACTACAAGATTCTTGTGCTGAGATCACTCCTCCAGGGACAGATAGGCTGCTCAAAGCTCCCCACTCCCACTGGTGAACAAAGAAGCTTCCTTCTATCCAAGTAAGGAATTGGGCAATGCAGGAACTATTCTAAAGTCCAGAATACAGCAATGCCTGTATTAGGGACTATTCTAGGTCAGGAAAGGCGGGAAACAAGGATATTTATTTTTTGTTTTTTTTTCTTTTTTAACAGAACAAACAGCAGAGAAAGTACAGTAAAATCTTAACACAGGCTAGCGCACTTGAGTGAGCAGCCTCAACAGTTAAATTCAAAAAAACAAACGTTTAAAAGTGCAGGTATTGGAAATCAAAGTGGTTAGAAAGACCTTCTATATAGCCCACCTTATCACGAAAGGGTTCGCATCTAGATCAAGAGAGGTCATTGTGCCCCTCTACTCGTCACTCATCAGGCCCATAATTGAATACAATGCCCCTTTTGGGATGTACCTTACCCGACACCTGCAGCAACTGGAGAGACACCAAAAGTACCTCACCAAGAGGAGCATGGGCTACAAAAAGATGTCCTATGCAGCTTGACTAAAGAAACTCCAGCTCTACTCAGTTGCCTGCTGCCTACTCAGAGGCGATCTATGCCTGACGTACAAAGCCATCTCAAACCCAGAATTAATGGACATGCTCCACCTCAAAAAATCCAAGTCCCTTAGAGCTACACACTCCAGGGACTTAAACCTCAGCACAAAAATAAATAGGACATGCTGGAGGGACAGATTCATTTCCCAGAGGTTCCCCTCACTCTGGAATAGAATCCCAATTCATGTTAGACATAGCCCCTCGCTGACCCTCTTGAAGCGAAATCTGGACACGTGGATGGGAAATCGCAAATTCACCCCTGGGATCTCTTCTGTGTCCCTGCTAGACAGAGGCACAGTAAACTAATCTTAAAGGGTACCTTCTGTGACCTACTTTACAAAAGCACAGTAGGCTAATCTAATAGGGAGGCGGAAGCCAAATACACTCTGGCTAGGCTTATAAATGCCCTAGGGCAGATAGCCTAGTATCTACCTATGAACCTATGAACCCAACAGGCAAAGGATGTATCCAATGTCATGTTAAAAGCTAACAAAATAGTAATTCTCAATAAACTTAGAAGACAAATGCTTGTAAAAGATGTATAATTCATATCCATGATTAATGTTTGCATTCCTACCCACCACTCAAAGCAAGATAATTATTATTTGGGGTTACATTGGGGTGCAAATGAAAGAAAACAGTGGTCCCTGATAATTAAGTTGTTGCTGTTGTATATTATGCACATCATGCCACCTTACCTCTACAAACAAAAGACATCCACCTTTTGTGTTTTCCTCTGATGTCAGAGGAGGACAAAAGTGAAAGAACAAATTGGCCATAGTAAGTGTGTGTGTGTGTGTGTGTGTGTGTGTGTGTGTGTGTGTGTGTGTGTGTGTGTGTGTGTGTGTGTGTGTGTCTGTGTGTTTGTGTAAAATGCTAATAAAGAATTATGCCACCTAGTGATCTAAGTAAAACTATGGATAAATGGCTGATGTCATGGTAACATGCATAGTGAGTGGATAAAATTTACCCACATGGTGTCCAAGCAAGATATCAGAACAATAGTGTTAAGTAAGAAAATGAAAAAAAAAACAAACATAAAATTTTGGGTGTTGGAGGAGGTCACAAGGAATGAGAGGGGAGGTGATTGGGAGTCATTTCTCGAGTTTAGGGAAATGATATGGCAGCTAAGGTTGGACGCATGTGGTCCACATGGAATGAATGATCACCTCTCCATTAAACCTGCACTTAAACTTTTATCCAACAACCCAAAATTTATTAATTAACACCTAAAAAATAATAAATAATAAATAAAAAATAATAATAAAAAATAATATTGAAATTGATTTAATGGGTACGTCAAGGTATATTTTTAGAACCAAAATATACAAAAAAATATATACAAAATATATAGATTGTTGTTTTTGGAATAACATGAACTACTTGTCTTGTCATGTAGTAACATCATACAACTTTGTCCTTTGTACAACATTATTTAAACTAGTCATTGGTTTATACAATACAAACATATTTAGTTATTAGTAAGACGCACATTATTGGTTTGGGGATACTACAGGACGAAATCTGGTGTATGTCTTATACACATACATATGTTTTTTATATAACTTCATATAATCTTGGTATTAATACATACATATTCTTCAACATTTTTATTTTTATTTTTATTTTTATTTTGTTGTTAGTGTTATAACAGCAATATTATTATAACTAGACTGGTTATATATGTACTTATTTATGTATTATGTACATTTTTATTCATGAATTTACATATAGATATTTTTTAACAATGCTTCATTTTGTATTTAGTAGGCACAACAATATTCATTGCATTTATCCATATATATAGTGAACGTATTAATTTATGTTTGTATTACTTGAGTGCATAGTTGAATACTATCATGTTTCATTAATTAACTCATTCATTTACTAATTAGATTTGTATTTAAGGGCAGTTTAACTTTGGAAATGGTGGATTCTGATGAAGTCTTATAGATGAAAGCACGCTCAATCCTACTATGCTGTTTGGTGTTCCAATAAATTTGCTTTTATAATCCGAGGAATACATTTTTGTGTTACGATACATACAAAGGAGGAGACCCTTTATGGTACATGCTAGCGGAGGTGTATATGCTGTAAGAAAATGACAAGCTGTCAATTTATTTTGTTTTCTTTGGCTTTCATCCTTCATTGGCTAGCAAATAGAAAAATATTTGGCATTAAAAAACAATTATACATATTTGTGGTTCTAATACTGGAATACAGGTATAGGAAGGACTATTAAAAAATTTATGTGCTTACACAGCAAATACAGCATGTTCTTCTACTTCAAGTTAAAACATCACAGTAAAAGAAATGTACCCTTTACATGTTTCCACCTCTTATTTCTAAGGGGAAAGTTTTGTTTTATGTATGTATGTGTATATATATATATATATGGTTAAGGTGTTTGCCTTACAAGCACAAGGTGCAGGGTTTGAGTCTCACAAGGGATAATTGGCTAGGCTTAAAAAGGCTCACAAGAGCAGTTAGCTTAGTACTAATCTATGAATCTATGAATATATATATATATATATATATATATATATATACACACACACACACACACACACACACACACACACACACACACACACACACACATACACATGTCTGTGTGTGTTTTTATTGTTCTGCCATCAGCTTTACAAAATTATAATATTGTGTATCATTCCCTTGAAGAATAAGAACGAGAAAAGAAAATGATCAGTTAGGATCTTGTTCTAAGGGAATGACAATTCATACTAGGTGAAGAAAAAAAATCAAGAAGTATGGACCCTACTTATTACAATGCATTTTTAATTATAAGTTTTGCTTTGCATAATATTTCCCAAGCCTCTTCTTGCTTCCTTGAATATATTCACTACTAATCAACAGTTTTTAAGGTTTTTATAACCTTTCTAGCATATTATTATTTTATTATTATTATTATTATTATTATTATTATTATTATTATCTTACTAATTTTGACATTTTGCAAGATCAGTTTTATGTAATTGTGTGTGTCCCTTTGCTTCTACTTTAAGGGATAGCTTTTTGTTTATTGTCTTTGTTGTGTTTTTTACATATCCCCCTCTGGTCCAAGTCATGGTTAAATGGGTCATTATAGTATACGTCCATTTAAATGGTTAACAAGTAAAAATATAAATGTACTAATTATTTTATTAACTAAAGCACAAGGCATGTAATTCTCACATCCCTCTCCAGCTGCCAAAAGAGACAAGTTCTACCTGTATCACTATGATCAAGCAAAACAAAAAAAATAACAGAAATCATGACTCCATCTTCTAAATGTTAAAGTACTGTATGAATTCATGGCTCATTTTGTCCCCTAAGTATTCTGCCATATGGCAACTGCTTTACATCTAATGATGATCTCATTCTTACAATACTGAAAACAAAAGTATTGTACAAACTCTACCCTTAATTTGTTTAGCATTAATAGCAAGCTGTCATAAAGGCTCTATCAGTACACTACTCTAAACTGGAAATCACACTCTTTACTGCACATCGCACCTTTATAATATACATCTTGGAAAGGGAAAATAAAAATAACATCACTGTCTATACCATTCTTAAAAGGCAGAGAGAAAATATGTAGACAGGTATTCGGTTGCTTGAAAATATATAATGTCATTCTAGCTGTTTTTCTTTTATTGTTTAGCACCACCAAGTGATGCAATATATGTTTGCTCTGTAAATCTTTGTTTAGATGGAGAAAACTGTATTTTATTACACATGTACAAGTTGTGCAAAATCGTCTGCACATGCCCTCTTAAACTTACTGTTCTTGATTTAACAGCTAGTTTACATTTTACAAAAACTGCGAATGTTAAACACAACCAAGAAAACCTCATGCTTGCACTGTTCACGTATGAAAGTGTAATAAAGCTCCTCTTTATTTAGTAAATACCTTAACTCTATCCTCTGCCCTATCCCTCCTGCTACTTAATGCTACTGAAATTTTTTATGCAAATATGTATCCACATAATTAGAAAATGAAACAAGGAAAATGAACCTTTAATAATTGATGGGGCATTAATCTGGTAGTGTGGCCCATTCAGAACTTCTTTACACAATCAGATTCAAGTTGTTTTGTACATTCAGACTTGTTCATGAACTTTTCTTAAAAATCGGAAGTCTAAGGAATAGAACAGGTAGAAGCAGAACCAAACAGGTTTCAGGCTTCATCTTAAAATATTTGGGAAAAAAAAAAACATCTCAGTGACTCTGTCGTAAAGATGAATGATGGTATTCAGGACAATTAAAATTAATAGTTATTCTTCTGCCTTTGTGCCCACTTCAAGCTGGTCACTTGAACATCTCATTTTTATCACAGCTTCATGATTACATTAACTTACCAAACAAGTTTTGTTGGAATGGAAAATATGACCTATAGCTGTACAGTAGACAGTGTCTATTTGTAGTGACCAAGTCATGTGTAACTTTCTTGTACCGTCACTTATGGTTACCATACAAATGCAAAATAAAATAAATACACTAATGTCTCTTGGTGTAAGGTAAAACCTTAAATAAAAGAAATTCTAGGCAACAGGTACCTGAAACGTAAAACTGAAGATAAATCATTTGCAAACAGAGACAACCATAGAGAAGAAGGAGAAATAGAGATGGTGTTTAGTCACACTGAAACAGAGGGACAGCACCAAAAATAAGGAAATACAAATAATAGGGTTAACGTATACTGAACATTACCTTGAACAGAGCCCTGTCAATATTCCTCTTGAGTCAAAATACAGAAACTCTAAGAAAATCAAGAGGGTACTGCATATCATGTTCATAAAGGAAATGAACAAGGAAAAACTTAAAAGGCTGAGACTGCAGCTGACACTAAAGAATATGAGTGTGAACTGCCTTTCTTAGAAGAACTGTCAGATACTGAGACCCCTGTATCTGTGCTCATAAGAGAGGAAACACTGCATTTTAACACACAAAAGACAAACCCTTAAGAAACTCCAGAGCTGGCTGAATTCCATGCAAGCCAGATACATTTTAAAAGGCACACTGGGAAGATGACCAGTCTCATTTAGAAGCACCATAAACATTGACAGGGTTCAGTCCTTTTAGGTTATTATATGTCAGGTACCACCAAGGATCCTTAGAAATTCCCACAGAAATTTGTCATAGAACATTTAAAAAACTTGCAAGATATGCTGGAAGTGGTGATGTATGTCATAAGGGAGGATGTGGAGAGAGCCCAGGTTATATAGAAGTATAAAATGGAAATGCAAGGCCCTGGGAAACCAAAGCTGCATATCAGGTATTAAGTTTGCTTCCTTCTGAAGAAAACAAGTTTTTGGATAAAGGAGGGTCTATTTGAAATAGTGAAAAATTAAATGATGGAAGCAACCCATATAAACTAGTAGGAGAAAAACAGAGCAGATATATCATATCCAAATTGTATAACCTTGGAAAGAAATGCAGACCTCTGTAGTTAGCCTAATGTCAGAAACTGATGAAACTTGTAGAGAAAGAAAACTGACCTCTGTGCCTGCAGTGCAGGTAGATGAGACATTATCTATGCCACAGAAACAAATTATAAGGCCTTATTCCAGTACACTGTCCTTCTTTGTCCCTCTTTGTGGGCTACCCTTGCAACTCTTCAAAGATTAATAGATTCATAGGTTCATAGGTACTTACCAAGGTATTGATCTGTGAAGATCTTAAGAGGCCTAGCCTCACATTACCATGGTGGTTTTTATCTCTTATATGTTGTATACAAACAACTCAGAGATGTCCAAACAAGGATATTTTGGGACATTTCTGTGGTTCTTCTATCCATAAGTTACAGTGGGCTAAACCAGGGGTGAATTTGCAGTATTCTCTATGACACAAGCCTATTCCTACAATGTGTTCTATTTATTTTACAGAATAGATTGACATCCCTTCAGCCAATGTTTATGATACCACTAGACTTGTAAATGTGTAATAGGGCTGATAGAATAGGGTCTGTTGAAGGTCTATACACAAAGCAGAGGTCACCTATCCATAGCCTGTATGATACTGAGAAGAAGGACAAGGCTTTGAAATGTCTTGCATAACTTTTACAATTTAGGCCCTTGATTTTTGTGACAAGTTTTTGGACAGGTACATACCGAAAGGGGCATTATACTCAAGGATCAATCTAATAAGTGCCAAATACAGCAGAAAAAATGACATTCCTAGATGCAGTACCTTTAAATATAAGCTATACAGTACCAAAGGACTTCTTTACAACAGTGGATTTGTGGTGACAAAGGTCACTTCATTGTTGACATGGGGTTCCCAGATACTTAATTATAAGATCAAGTTTTATAGATGTGCTGTCAGTGTGATAGTTACATTGGGGGTCATGCTTACTGACGAATACAGTTATGCACTTCTTGGTATTTAGTTTTAGTCCATGGCTTTAATACCAGCAATTTGTTTGCGACTGTTTCTCTTGCAGGATCTTGATGTACTCTGGGGAGTTTATGATGGTGGTTAGTTTGCTGTCATCTGCAAACTTGGTCAGCTACATAAGGTAAATATTGGCTTTGACTTCTAAGAAGTTAATGCCAAAGGGGAGTGGTCCAAGGACTGAACTCTGGAGTAGACCACACGTGGCAGTTCATTTAGAGAACAGATCCCTAAAGCCTTATGTCAAATATGCTGCTGCTTATCTAGATATTATATTTTATCTAAATAAAGTTCAGGGTAAAACATAGGCTAAGATAGGCCAGGTTTGCAGTCATTGTCCCCATGAGCAAGTTAGTCATGACAGAGGCAACATATATAGTATATGTAATATAACAAGGAAAGGTCAGGCCGTAGAATGAAAAGCTACAAGCTAGAAACTAGCCATTTCCATGCATTCTTGGGGTTAGTTAGGTACTATTAAAAATATGGACCCTGTTTTGAAGCAAGAGCATGCCCTCTTACAAATTTGAGAAAGGGGAAGATATTCCTTACAGTAAAATAAACACTAGGGCAGATAATGCATATACAGAACTAAAGGAAGTCTTAGCATTAAAAACCTATTTTGGTGTATCCAGATTTCAGTAAATCCTTCATAGTTTATACTAATGTATTAGAGTTAGGCTTAGAGGCAATGCTTTCACAGGACTGTGTGTGGGGAATAATATATATGCTTTTTAAGTCATGCTAAGCAAAGCAGAAAACCAATATTCCATTACTGAGAGGGAATGACTTA
>NC_056749.1:443715103-443722603 GCF_019279795.1 Protopterus annectens | reverse complement strand
CTCTGATTTTTGCATAAGCTGATGTTACCAGACCCTAGAAGAGATTGGTACCACTGTTAGTAAAGCTGCTTTTGGTTTGATGGTTCTGACTAAGGGGGCTTTGCTTATGTTATTGACCAAGTGACCAGCCACTAACACAGCCAGCCTGCCTAGATTTCACCACTGTTACTTTGGAATAGTTTGACTGTGGAGCTGTTTTTGTTCTTAAACCTTTTAAAGGCTACAACTACCCTTATCTAACATCCACAATTAGCATTTGCATTGGGATTATAAGGCTATATGAGGGATATGCATGCAGTGCTCTGTGTCATAACACTTTAGTTTTACACTGCAACTCATCTGTTTCAAAACCCAGTGTAGTGGTACAATTCTAAATGCATGTGCTGCAGGTTATACCAGTTTATGGTGACATATACAGTTATCTCATTCAAATGTAAAAGAAAACAAAAAAATGCTCATTGTGAGCAAAGAATAAAAAAAATATATATAGATATGCATATATGTAGTGTGTGTGTGTATATCTTTCTATCAATATATGTAGCTAAATACACACACAACATGTATGTCCGTTAATCGGTTGAAACATCTGTTCATTGAATGGCAACTGATTGGTTCCTATTCAGTGAATTGCTTTCAAATGAAAAAAAAACATGAATTGCATTCAAATGAAAAACCAATGTAAAAAAAGTTTTTTGGAGGGGGGCAAGTTCTCCTGCACCCCTCAAGGGAGGGTGTGTCCTGTACACACCCTGCTAATTATATATTCTAACTCTGACCCTGCATTACAATAGGGAAAGGGAAATACCTCAATATTCACTGTATTGTGATTTTACACAAAACAACTGCCGGCATGTTTGATCAGCTGATTTTCAGTTGGTCGTGATAGTAATTTGTTTGGGTTTGACAAGTTATCATTCAATAACTTATAGGTAATCTAAAAAACATTTACTATCAAACTCATTCACTGAAAGTATTCTTTTTTTTATTTTTTTATTAGGCCCAACACACCAAGGTGGCAAGAGGGACGATTTTATTCTAGTTGACACATCTAGCTTAAAAAGGCAATAGTACAATCATAAACAAATTATTTCAACAGTGCACCAGTTAGCAATAAGGCGAGGTGAGAATATGCATGCAATGAAAACATAGATTCACCCTCTTCCCCAGAACTCAACAGAAGAAGGTCTTGACATTCAAACATGCACAAAGAAGGCAGTATCAATGAGCAGTAAAGCTTTATAATGCAGCAATACAAACAAGGGAAAAATGCAATGTCATTAAGCAATAAGAGTCGTCATACAACAATACAGATATGAAAAAATGCAATGTCATTGAGCAGTAAAAGTCTTCAAGGCAGCAGTACTAACACGAGCAAAACACAATGTCCTTGAACAATGAGGATTTATAATGCAACAGTACAAATATGTGAAAATGCAATGTCATTGAGCAGTAAAGATTCTTTAAGGCAGCAGTACTAACATGGCAAAATGCATTATCATTGAACAATAAAGATTTATAGTGCCACAATACAAATATGAGAGAATGGAATGTCATTCAGCAGTACTAACACCTACCCCTTGATCAATTTTAAACAGACTAACTATGAAGCACTCTATTATACTTTATTAATTGGCCAGTGACTACTTACAGTCTTGCTGTTGGCGTGGTGTGGCCCAAGTTGGAGCTCATATGGATCCAAGTTATTTGTAATCCAGAAAGCATATATATATATATATATATATATATATATATATATATTTGTAGTTCCCACTGTATTTCATGTAGAAGACCACAATCTTATATAAAATGATGGCCAGAGCCTCTCACCACTCCAAGAATATCCTCGTGATCAGGCGCCATGGTTCCTCTGATAAGAAAAGTAGAGAATCACTTACTAGAACTCTGGTAATCATCTATGGCTTCTCTGTACTGGCCCCAAGTGAACTCCTTTTCTTGCTGAATCATAGCAGGCGTGGAACTGCTGGTTTCAGACGTCTCTCCTGATTCCACAAAATACCATATCCAGGATTTCAGCAAGAGACAGACGCAATCTGCTACTTTACTTCCCTGTCCCAAACCACTAGAAAAGAAAATGCAGTCATGCTGCAAGGCCCTTTTCCCCTTCAGCTATGTGTTTCAGTCTTCCCTGCTTCAGCTAGTCCTCCAGAATCCTCTTTCACTTTCGAAATTGTCTTTTATATTCCTGAAAAGGAGCTCCACCTTGTGGTGTAATGGAAAACTACAGTCCATTACTTCTACATGAAATACAGTGGGAACTACACATATATATATATATATATATATATATATATATATATATATATATAGTTGGCCTTCATAAGATCGAATTACTGAAAGCTCGAAATTCATAAGCTCGTGCCCAGAATCCCGAGCTTTCATTAACTTAAAATTGTGCAGGGGAACAAAAACAAAGAAGAAACTGTTTCCTAAAGTTTTTGCAGGGGGGCAAGCCACCCTGCATCCCCCACCCCCCTACTTAAATATACCAATTCTGAGATCGCACTTCATTGAGGAGAACAGAAATCTCCCGTTCAGCACTATATGCATAAGCGCACAATGGGAGAATTTTCACTCCTCCGCTAAAGTCCGGTCACACAACTCGCACATAACACCAGGAACAATGCAGGGGGACCTGGCTCCCTGCATACACGTAAGTATATCTCTGTTTTTTTGCTTTAAATGCTTCCCTTCAAAATTTCGAGTTACTGAAAGCTCGAGATTCTGGGCTCGAGCTTATGAATTTTGAGCTTTCATTAATTTGATCTTGTGAAGGGGAACCATATATTATATATATATATATGTGTGTGTGTGTGTGTGTGTGTGTGTGTGTGTGTATGTGTGGGTCTATATGTATGTGTGTGTGTGTGTGTGTGTGTGTGTGTGTGTGTGTGTGTGTGTGTGTGTGTATATATATATATATATATATATATATATATATATATATATATACACATTATTTTAAGTTGTTTTGTTTCAGAATGTAGCAGTAACAACCATTCTGGTAAGAATTTCTTTTACACTCGAGGCTGCTTCATTGCAATTTTTATGCCTACAATATGATCATGATTAATCCTTCCTTTTCCTTTAGTTCCCTGTCAATAGTGGACTTAAAACTGCAGTGACTTGAAGCTTGGCTTTTTGGAAAATATCCCTTAGGACACTTGTAAATGTATCTTTTTTTGCAATTACCTTGTATGATTTTTGTTAGTTATTAGCACTAAATCTGATCATTTTGATACTTTTAATATTTGACAAATAACCCGACCACTGTTATTGTTTTATGTAGTTAGTATTCCCTCTCTGATACAGTCACGTTCTCAGTTACAAGTGTTGTTTTGTCCTTTGAAATGTCAGAATGGTAACAAGTGGTGCTGCTATATCTTTGGCATATTTAAAAAAAAGTTGATATTACAACATAGCTCATGCCCCGGAGTCCCTTTTATAGTTCCAAATTTCACACAGTAGCTTTCACAGGATAAAAAGATTTAAGTAGTCATTCCCCATGACATCTTGCTCTCTGTGCTTACATTACAGGTATGATTCAGGTCTTTTCTTTGTCACTGTGACAGCTTCTTTATCCAGACTTTTGTGTCTCGCTTATATTTTGTTGAATACCTCAAAGAAATGTAAGAATGTTAATGACATTGTATCCCTTTAAGTAGTGTTTATCCTAGACTGTACCGGATGGAATACAAAACTAAGTATAATCAGAAACTTAGTCATTTTAAAGATGATGATAGGCATTGGAATCCGGTCAGCCAGCGGTCAAAAACATTCGATTCCTATTGTATTTAAGAAGTGAAAAGTGGTTTTGCAGTCCCTTGATACCTAGACCTTTTCAAGTTTTTTGAAAAAAAAAAACGAGAGCGATAAAGGGTGTTAGATTTTGAATACCATTATTTTTTTTCTTGGTTATTGAGAGAACACTTGTAATTTTTTTTTTTTTACAGCTTTGCATCACTGGACAGTTTAGAGTTTATTAATCTGTTATTTCACACTTTTGCTGAAAAGGAAGCTCATAGTCTTTTAAAGAATAGTTTATCATTGTTACTGTGGCGTCTCTGCAGCAGACGGTCTAAATAATTCTTTGTATGCAGTTTTGGAACAAATAAGGCAGTGTTGCAAGATCTGTTTTGTAGACACTGGTTTGATTCCTTCTGCTGTTGCATTCATACTTTGAATCTAACATAATTAAGTGAGTTGCTCAAAGTTCCTAGGGTACCCAGGCAAAAATATGTATTAATTAATAAATACTCTTCCAATAATTCACAAGGATCCTTTCTTTTGCATTGTAATGTATTTACAGTTTTTGACACCCTTTAACTGGTTATGGTGAACTGTGAACAGAGCAGTTGAAAAGTAAAATGTAACCCTTTGCATTTATTCTATTAACAGTAGCTAGGCATATTCAGACATGCTTTATTTGGGCGTGGAAAGCTTTATACTGTTCCAGATTTGAAAATATGATCTGGTAATTTTAGTTTGATTTCACTTTTTGTTTGTTTGTTCTTGTCTTTCGGCTTTTCCTGGTTAGGAGTCGCCACAGCTGCGGCTCTGGTCCGCTAATGACTGGCAGTTGATTTTTATGTACCGGCTTGCCAGGCCTGACGCACAACCTTCAATGAAGATACGCCCATTCATGCATGTCTCCACGCAGAAGACGCTCTAGCTGAGAATCGAACCGGACAGCGTCTTACTGTGAGGCGACAACGCTACCGCAGCACCACCACCGTGGGTAGTTTGATTTCACTTTTTATTAATTTAAATTACTAGTAAATGCAGCTTGAAGAACTTCAGATATTCAAGTGTTTCCTCTGCAGATATCCAAGATTAGTGGTATATTCTGTGCATGTCTCCAGGTTTCTTTGCAAATAATAACTAAGTCAGTGTGTGAATGTATTTGAACCAAATAAATTGTATAAGTCATGAGTGTGGTTTTCTTTTAGTTCTGGATATATATGTATGTATTGCAGGCTGTTTCACATTATTTTTTGGTCTGCATGTAGTTTGCTACTAGCAGTGGGTAGTTGCTGTACTAATTCTCTTCCTATTACCACATTTGTTTTTCATGCCATCCTGAAGACCTTATCTGAATCTCAATCCATTTATTGCCCTATCCATGTGTCTCGCGTACTCTGTGCGGAGGAGAATTATTTTCATATCCCGAGTTAGTTTGACTAGCCTATCTGGAGCTGAAACTCCTTTATCCTTGCCTATGTTTTCTTAAAAAAAAAAATTTAGTTTCCCTAACAGTCCCCTGTGGAGATGTTGTAGACCCAGGTTGTGTTTCCTTGTCGCTTAGAGTTACCAGCATGAACAGTCTCAGTTCTGCTAGCTGCAGTTTAAGTGTGCTAATTAAGTTACCTGCTGCCTTTCTTTGTGCTCTTTCTATCATCGTTTTGCCCTTTTTTATGTAGGATCTCCAGGACTGCATCAGGATTCCTGACTCGTTTTTTTCTAACTCTTGCTAAAATGTTATTTATTTTTTTATTGTTATTTTGACATTTCTTGACTGAGTTAGTCCAACTACTTACAGTATTTGTAAGAAGAACCATGTGAAGAATAGTGATGATATTTGCAGTAAATCTCAGAATGGGTCTGGACAATTTGTTCTAGCTATGCTGTAGGCCATTTACCCAGTCTGAGGTATTAGTTATTTAAAATGTCACCAACATTGCTATGCAGAACTTTTAAGTTAAAAAGATCTGAAAATCCATATTGGTTTGTCCAAATTAGTAACAGAGCAGTTTCAAACTTGTCACTCAGTTTGAAAAAGAACATATTAGTTAGTAGCTTTTTTTATTGCTTTAAGTAGATTATAATACAATTTTAGAATACTTTTAGCAAATCTGAATATGTCTTGCTGATTTTGCCTACGGTAGTTATTTCCTTGCTTTTTTAGTGTATCTTTATACATTATTTTTCTGTAGATAATGAAAGGATACTTTCTAGAAATGTTTTCATCCTTCAATATAATCAAAAATGTATGCTAGCAGTACTTAAGAAAAACAGAAGCAGGGTGAGAAAGGGTGCTCTTGTTTTAATCTCCTGGTTTAAAAAGGAGTACCACAGTGTCCTCTTAAAAAGTGTGTAACCTAGAGAACTACTTTTTGCTTTTTTTCATTGTACTTGGTCATCCTGAAAAGTGGCCACATGCCTAGTTGGGATCAGAGCCGGATCGAGCACCATGCAGCCTAGGCAACTGCCTAGGGCCCATGTTATCTAGTGGGCCCTAGCTTCATTATTAAAATAAGAAAGAAAAAAAAAAACATTGGCAAGTAAAATGCCAGCATTAGGACCTCATGGAAGTACTTCCTTAACTTGCAACTTCCATAAGCCCCAGAAACCTCAGCTTTAGGGCAATGTCCTAACATCATTTATATAAGCCGACAATAGATATAAATAGAAGCTTAAGGGATTTAGGGGCACTGTCAGTTATTGGCAGGCAAGTGGCTTAAACCTCTACACCAACTTCCAGGTCTCCTGTATTTATTTATTTTTGCTTGTCTTTGGTAATCAGTGATGATTACAGTTTGTAAATGTCAGTTATAGAGTTTAAAAGTCATGTAGTTCAGTGTCAGTTGTGCAAGAGGTAACACACTTGCTTTTGGTGCAGAACGTTGTGGGTTCTCTTCCCACAACTAGTAGATTAATTGCCGACACTACTGTGCAGTATAAGGGGGTGGGGGTGCTGGACTCCTGAATGTGTCCTTTGGATGAAATTCCTTGTAACTATGAACCTGTTGTCAGTTTGCTGGCCATTCCCTATTGCAATATTGAATGCACACCATTTTTTTTATGTAAAATAGGCAACTTATTCTTCAAGGACAGCAGTCACTGAATTTGTAGATGAAACACGAAAAGGCAAAGTTATTTTCTAGCAGCAATCTCTTTAATGTGGAATTTTTCAGACGACTTCTACAGAGATTGTGCATGTTGACTGATAGCAGATTGTAATGACAGAAGTTTGAGTGCGATTTTATTGTTGAAATGAGGTAGAATATTTGTTCAATTACTTAATTTCTGAATATATATAAACACATATATATATATATATATATATATATATATATATATATATATATAGATAGATAAATATCTGTTAAATGTTATAATTTATCTGATTGTTAAAACTTTAATAAAATAATTATGAAAAAAAAGAAATGTTCTAAAATCTGTAGTTTTGTCAGTATTGGTTTATATGCTTCATTGCTTACTGGACAAATGTTCAAAATGTGCAGATTTAACAGGCACACTAGATGGTGTATTATACAAGGAGTATAACTGGATGCAATCATGCGTATATGCTTGGTCCTACAAATGTGTGTGAGGGGCCCAAGGTTTGAAAACATCACAAAGGTAAACGTAATTTGCCACTAACCACATACAGTTTCAGTGAATGTGAGATGAGTTTCAGGGGCAGAGAGGGTTACTTTTCATGCTAAGTCTGTTTTCATTGTGAGACTGTGTTGCTTTGTT
>NC_056749.1:443398607-443409603 GCF_019279795.1 Protopterus annectens | reverse complement strand
GTCTCGGTGTAGGATCTGCTTTCCACAGGCTAGACAACTGTTAACTTTTTCGGACATCTGTTAGTGCAAGAAAAAAGGGCCCCCAACAGGATACTTAGCTTTAGAAGTTTTCAGCTGAAATTCAAACCCTGGTAGCGACCGACCGGCACTCGTGTGACCTGCTTCTGCTATGGGCTCTATGGCAAGAAAGTCTGATGTAATGACGTTGCCTGCCTTGCTTTACAGCACTGATGACCTGATGTCAGATTACAGGCAACTGCAGCTGACGCAGTAAAACCCTGACTCTGTTATTTGGGCCGGCTGAGGGCTACCACAGCAGGAATAACCCAACAGGTGATGACTGCAACAGTGAAACACGAACATCTGAAAACTGACAGTCAGTGTTGTGGAGTGGTAGGTTAGTGAGCTCCCACATGAAAGAGCAATGGATGACACAGGATGAAAATGGAGAATGTGGCACAAGAAGATGCTCAGGAACTCTATAGAATGCCCACAGGAAATGGAGAACAAAGAATGTGCCCTCAGTTTACAAGAATGTGATCCAAGAGAAGAGTTGCTCGAGTTAAGAGAGCTGGACAGGCATATTAAGATCAAGGAATATTAAGATCAAGGAAAGAAAAAAATAGGCTACAGAAAGCCAATATAACCCAAAAAGTTAATTCTGATAAAACAAATGAACACAGTAATTAGGACTGTTTATTCATGCCCAGCTAAATTAATAACAGATAGTCTCATCACAAAAACACAGGGCAGTAAGGGAAAGGAAGGGGAGAAATCAAATTCCATCATGGAAGTATCGAACAGAGAAAACTATAAAGCAATTAAGACAAGAAGTATCACTGTTAGAAGAGTATAGAAGAGATAAAAAAAATACTCAAAGATAGATGTGATGAAAGCAATGCCCAGTATCAAAACAGATCAGGTTATATTGTACACTATTGCAAATAAGCTAAAAATATCACCACAGGCAGAACATTTTAGGAAATATGCAGATAAATATAAAAAAGTACTAAATAAGTAATTAATGACTGAAAAAAGATTTGAGAGAATTGGGAAACTAGGCAAAAGGAAATCAAACACCAAAAAAGAAAAAAAATGGATACATTCTGGAGAAATATCTATGCAGATCCCGGGGAACAAAGATGCTAAAATTGTTATAAGTAGTAAAAGAAAAGTTCAAACGTACAGGATATGAAGTGGATTGAAGTAACTGCCAGATAAATTGAAACAAAGATCAAACTTCTGGCTAAAAGTATTAACATCTTCACATTACGATTTAGCTGTAAGAACTATTTATATGCCTATCCTGAACAGACACCAGCCTGGAAGAGCAAACAAGCTATCCTAAAAACTATAGACCAATTAACTTGCCTTCTGAGGACATACAAACTATACGCTGGAATTAATGACGACAGAGTTTATAGTCATTTAGAGGAAAACTCAATCATGACAACAGAGCAAAAGGGTAACATATGAAACAAAGGATAATTTGTTGTTTAAGTCACGAGAGAAATGTAAAAAGGGGAAGAATCTATATATGGTACCGACAGACTACTAAAAAGCATTTGGCAGCATCCAACATTCATGGATAAAAGTGCTTAAAAATGTACAAGATCTACACTGATTACAGCGACCAATAAACCGTGGCAGTCCAGGAATAAAAATTCAAAGGGGGATATTCCAAGGTGACTCTCGGCCACTGCTGCTCTTCTGTCTTGCCCTTAACCCATTAAGCTGTCTACTTAACAGATTAGGTCATGGCTACAATCTGGCTTCCAGAAAACAACAAAGTCTAAAGACTTATCTTCTAATTCTAGATGCTTTAAAACTGTACAGTTCATCAGACAAGGAACAAAGTACAACTGCAAGTGGTCAAAACCTTTTCAAATTATATAAGAATGTCATTTGGTCTTGATAAATGTGCAAAAGCAACCTTTAAAGCAAGAAAGCTGCAGCATCAAGAAAACATCAGTTTGGGATAGAAATGTGTTATAAAAGAACTAGAGCAAGGGGGATTGTACAAATATTTGGAAACTGACAAAGGATCGACAATAAAACATGAACAAATGCGAATAAAACTTATTCGGGATTATTTTAAAAGACAAATTAATACTGGGTGTTGACAGCTAGGAACATAGTTCAAGCTATAAACCAATTTGCTTTCTTAACTTATGGTATTGGAGTGATTGACTGGCCCCAAAAAAGTGCTGGATTGGTTGGACAGGAAAATGATGTTTCATGCTCATCAAATGTGTACACCAAGACTATATACTCCCTGTTCTGAAGGCGATACGGGCTTCCTCAAAATTGATTACATGTACAGCTCTGCAATCATGGGACTGCATAAACATCTGCTGACCTCAAGACCAAAACGTAGTTAAAGTTTTGAAACATGAGGAGAATAAGTCTAGGTCATCCCAGTTTAGTTTAGAAGCATATCGGAGTCAAGCAGAAATGGGAATCAAACTAGAAGTACATAAAAATCAGGCAGCAACTGAATGAGCCAAAAAACAAAAAAATATATAAGGCGAAGGATCAGATGAGAAGGCAAGAAATGTGGAAAATACACAAATACAATTGCAAGGATAGAAAACTCTTGGAACAACCGCATGCTGATTCGGATCAAATGCAGGAATGGTTAAGGAGAGGTGAATTTAAACCAAAAGACGAAATGTTAATTATTGGTGCCCCAAGATAGTGGGCTATGTACACTTTGGTTTACAAAGTCCATTGAACATATGGGAGAAACGGACAAATGTAGGATTTGTAAAACAGAACTGGAAATAATTGCACATCTTGTTGGTTGTGAAATACTAATGGCAGAAGGACTGTATACTGAAAGGCATAATAACATGCAAGACTATTGCATTGGGCATTGTGCAAACATACCGAAGTAGATTAAAAACACTGGAAACATGAGCCACAAAGCATTATAGAAAATTATGAAGTTTATACCACATGGGGTCACCATTCTCAACATTTTAAAAAACAGGTACGACAAAAACAGATAAAGTAGTCCATAAAATGACAAAAGTAGCATTGATCATTGAAATTGCTACACTCAGTGACTACACTGTCTTGCATACAGAAAGACAAAGTCATAAAATACCAGAATTTGCAGGCAGAAACAAGGGCAATGTGGAAGAAGGATACCAAGACAGTTCCAACAGCAGTAGGAGCAATAGATCTTATAAAAAAGAATTTACAATTGTACTTGTATATGCAGCAGATACATGTAACTCCATATGAATTGCAGGAGTCACTACCGGGTGCATTGTGGGTGCTATGAAGAGCACATCTAGCCAACATCAAAGAATGAAACAATACTAATTTCACAAACTTTAATCATACTTTGACATGGGAATGGGGCCCATTCCTGATATGGTATTAGAAACCCAAAAGACTTGGAGAAATTAAAAAGAGAAAACATACTGGTGAGATTTTGCTTTACTACCAAAAGTAATTAAGGCCCTGAGCCTTCTGCAATACAAGATGATTGGTAGTATTCTTTACAATGGTTTAAACGCAAATCCAGTGAGGGACTTCCATGATGGCTACAAACTGATTAAAAGCTTGATTTCAGCTCTCCCAGTGAGAAAAAAGAAAAGAGACAAGGGTCAGAAACTCTACAAATTTTAGTAAATTCAGTTACTGACTAGTACGAGCACTACCTAGATGCCCGCAAAGAACAAACTTAAAGAGCCTGAAAGAAAACCAACTAGACAAAGAGAGAAAACACCAACTGGAAAGAATCCTGCGCTATTCAACAAAAATCAGTTCAAGCTCCAGCTTTAGTACAAAACAGGTTTTCCACTAATCTAAAGGAAAAGATAAATCAAATGTGCTCAGAGTGGATTAAAATAAACAAAAAGTACAGTTTTGTACCTACCATAAATGTAGATGTTCGAGTGTATACACTGCTGTAGTCATTACACTTGGGTTATCCTGCGTCAGGCGGTTCCCCAGTCGGCCTGAGTTCCAAAGTCTTGGTCCGGCCTCGGTTGCTGTCGCCTCCTCCCTGACGTCAGTGCGACATGGGTATATAAGATGCAGCCAACGCCATTTTCTTCAGTTTTTCTTGCCCCAGATGTCAGGTGCCTCTAAATAGGTAGGCAATTCCATTTTGCTAATAAAACATACATAAGAAAAGCAAATAACTTACAGCTACCAGCAAATACTCCCCATAGGTAGTAAGGGTAGAAGACAGGTACGTACCAGCCAGTAAGAGGGGAAGGAGGGAGGGTAACCTGGACTGCAGCAGTGTATACACTCTAACATCTACATTTATGGTAGGTACAAAACTGTACTATGTTCATTGTGTTACACTTCTGCAGCCATTACACTTGGGTAGAATCCCAAAGCTGAGGAAGGGTGGCTGGTTTTATAAGGCATTAGGAGTGGCTATAAGGCCCTGCAGCACTGCAGTGGCGAAGCCAGCTCTGGATTTAGAGTATAGAGGCAGATGGTAATGCTTGGTGAAGGTATGTACAGAACTCAAGAGGTGCTGCTTCCAAAATATCCTTGGTAGGTACTCCTCTGAGGTAGGCAGTTGAAGTGGCTGTTGCCCTGGTGGAGTGAGATGTAATGCTGCTAGGTACAGGTTTTCCATGGTATGTGTAGCAGAAATGTCCATTTTGAAAGTCTGTTTTGAAATGTCTTTTCCCTGTGCTCCTGCAGTATATGCTACCAATAATTGCTCAGATTTTCTGAAAGCTTTGGTTTTGTCCAAGTAGAAGCATAACTGCCTGTGAATATCCAAAGAGTGCAGTAGTCTCTCCCCTTTATTCTGTGGTTTAGGATAAAAGGTTGGCAGGTGAATAGTTTGGTTTAGAGCCACACTGGAAACCACCTTTGGCATAAAAGTAGGGTTAGTTCTTAAAGACACCCTGTCCAGGTGGAAAATGAGGAAAGGTTCCACTGTCATTAGTGCCTGTAATTCTGAAACTCTTCTTGCTGATGTTATTGCCAGGAGCAGAGCAGTTTTCCAAGAGATATATTTTAATTCTGCTGTGTTGACTGGCTCAAAAGGAGGTAAGGTTAGCTTCTCCAAAACAAAGTTGAGGTCCCAAGTTGGAGTAGGTGCTCTACGGGGTCTTATGTTTTTAGTCCCTCTGAGGTACTGTTTTAAGAGAGGATTAGAGAAAATTGGTGGATCCGTGTTGTAATGAGCAGAGATGGCAGAGGCATGGATCTTGATTGATTAGAAGGAGAGTCCTTTGTCCAGCATCTCAGTTAAGTATTGTAGTATCTGAAGAATGTTTGGGACAAGAGGGTCAAGGCTGTGAGCTTGGTTCCAGGCACAGAATCTCTTCCATTTATCCAAATAGGCTTTCTTGGTACTAGGCCTTCCGGCCTCCAGAATGACATCCATATCAGCTTTGGAGAGAGGCATTGCTTGCTTGACTAAGGAATCTTCCATGCAGCTAGGTTTAAGGTCTTTATCTGGCTGTGTAGTATGTGTTTGTTGTGCCGAGTCAGTAGATGTGGGATTTGAGGCAAACTCCAGGGTGGTTCTTGTGCTAAGCTCCTTAAGATTGGGTACCAGTGCTGGCGTGGCCAGTCTGGTGCAATCAGGATCATCTTTGGCTCTTCCTGCCTGGCTTTTAAGAGTACCTTTGGCAGGAGTGGTGGGAAAGCGTATACTTGTAGGTTCTCCCAGCTGAATGAGAGGGCATCCACTTTCCATGCTTGTGGATGGTAACTCCTTGTGCAGAATTTTTGTAGCTGGCAGTTTATTGGGGATGCAAACAGATCTATGTCCAGGCTCCACCATTTCTGTGTTATCATTCTGAATATTTGTGGATTCAACTCCCATTTGTGGGGCTCCATAATGTTTCTGCTTAAGTCGTCTGCCAGTGTGTTTTTCTCTCCTGGCAGGAATTGTGCTTGCAGATGAACTTGAAGGTTTATAGCTGTGTCCCACAAGGTCATAGCTTGTCTGCATAGGGGGTAGGAGTGAGTGCCCCCTTGCTTGTTTATGTACCACATAACTGTGGTGTTGTCTGTCTTTAGTAGTAGTTGTCCTAGATGCAGCAGGTCCTTGAAAGCTATAAGCACATTTTGTACAGCTAGCATCTCTTTAGGATTGATGTGAAGATGCCTTTGTTCTGCGGGCCACGTTCCCTGAATACATTTGCCTGTCATGTGTGCTCCCCAGGCATAATCCGATGAATCTGTTGTCAGTGTTTGCCTGGCTGTGGGTTGTGTAAAAGGCTGTCCCTTGTTGAGGTGACAAGCTTGAGCCCACTATTGAAACTCCTGTTGAAGGCAAGGGATTAGTGGTATAACTGTTTACAAACTTTGACAGTGTTGAGACCATACATTCTTTAGGTACCATTGTAGTTTCCTCATATGCAGTCTGGCATATGGAATTAGTAGTATGCAGGATGCTATGTAACCCAAGGCCTGCAGAATTTTTCTTGCAGGGAGTTGGGTCTTTGTTGCCATCAATTGAAAGTATTGAGTCAGTTGTCCTTGTTTGTCTGGCATGAAATAAGCCATCTGGGCTGTTGTGTTCAAGCTGGCCCAGGAATATAATCTCTTGAGAGGGGCACTAGTTTTGATTTCTTTTCGTTTACTGTGTACCCAACTTTTTTACAAACGCCAGATACTTTAGAAGAATGTCCTTGCTCTCTGCTTGTATCAAGCAGTCGTCCAGGTATGGATAAATTTGAATTCCTTTCTGTCTGCAAAATGCAATTACTGGTGCCAGGCACTTTGTGAAGACCCTGGGCGCAGGAGATGAGCCAAAGGGCAGTGCAGAGAATTGGTAGTGCATTGAACCAGCTATGAATCTGAGGTATCTTCTGCAGTCTTGCCCGATAGGGACATGCCGGTATGCCTCTGAGGTCCAAAGTCACGAGCCAATCTTTCTTGCCCAGCATGGGAAGAGGCTGCTGTAATGTCAACAATTTGAATTTCGTAACATCCAGGTAAGTGTTTAGAGATGAAAGATCCAGAATGGGCCTCCAGGCTTTGTCCTTTCTGGGTACCAGAAAGAGTCTTGAGTAAAATCCTTGTCCTTGCTCCTGTGATGGTACCTTTTGAATAGCTCTCATATCCAGGAGTGCTGTAATTTGTTTTTGAGCCTCTGCCCATTGATTTGGTGGCAGATTTGGCATTCCTTTTAACCTTGGCAGAGTGTGAAAGTGGTACCTGTAACCTTGAAATACAATGTTGAGAACCCATTTGTCTTTGGTGATCATTTGCCAATTGTGGTAGAAGAGTGCCAGTTTTCCTCCCAAGGGGGCTGCCAAGAAGAATTTGTTTGGCAGCTGTAGTGGGAAGTCATTGGAGCTGCTTTTTATATGGTTGGGGCCTGTCTTCCCCTTCTATCTGGCCTGATGCAACCCATTGCCGAGGCCTGTAAGGACCTTGTGTTTGACCTGTACCTCTTGGACGTCTGTATCTTCCCCTTTGAGGTCTGTCTAATTGGAAAGGACCAATTCTTAGTTGGCCAGTTTCTGCTAAATCTATGAGGCTGAACCTGTAAGAAATCCTTTACCGTTTGCATAGATTTTGCCTTATCCTCCATTAGCTTTAATACCTCTTCTGCCTTAACTCCAAATAACACATCCTGCTGCAAAGGTGCATCCAATAATTTTGCTTTAATATGATCTGATAACGTATGTTCTTTTAACCAAGCATGTCTTCTAATGACAGAGCCTGTAACTGCTGCTCTGCAGGAGGCCTCTACAGAATCAAAACCACATTGCAAAGTATGCTTACCCACTTGTTCAGCTGCATGCAATAAATCCTGCATTTCTTTAAAATTAGGAAGATACGATTCTGGAAGCATTTTTTGTTTTAACTGAGACAGTAAAAATTGCTGATATTTTAGCATGTGAAATTGCCAATTTAAGGCTCTCATTACTAAAGTTGCAGACGTATATACTTTCTTTCCCCATCTGTCTAATGCTCTGGAATCTGTCAGAGGGAACTGGATTCTTGTCTGATGAGGCCTTAACTCCTTTGGGTCCCTGAGAAATAGTTTCAGGGTCAGCTACAGGGCTTTTACACATAAATTTATGCGAGTCAGGGACTCTGATAGCAAGGGGTCTGTGTTGAGGTAATAAAAGGAAGTCTGAGCCTTTTCTTGGATTCTGAGTAATCCTGGCCTTCCCAGTGGAAATGCTCTCTCATGATATGTAGGGTTTCCGCAAAGGAGTAGTCCTCAGGCGGTGAGGCTGATGGAACTGATTCCTCAGCATCAGAATCCTCATAAGGGGGTAGAGAGTATCCTAGGTCTGAGGATGAATCAGAAGAGATGGACACCTGGTCGGACGAGTCGTAGTCTGCATCCTGTCTAGGCCTTTTATCAGGAGGGGGATAGGACCCCCTGATCAGAGTGATTAGGTCTTCGGCCATTTTGAGCATTTGTTTCTTAGGCATGGAGGCCGGTCCTGGAAAATGCTGTATTCGTTTCTTTGACTTTAAAGGAGGCTAAGACTTAGCTGAGGGTTTAATGCTTAACTGAGTAGGTCTGAAGACACCCTCTGTAGCTGTGGGTTGCTCAGCTACTCCGGATCCCTCTGAAAGGTTAGTCTCAGTAGGCTGAAGAACTTGTGCGTCCGAAGGCCCAGCCATCTCCACGTGGGAGTCAGAGGCGGCTTGTGGTTCTACAGAAGTGGTCATCAGGGGCTGCGAAGGCGCCTCGCCGAAAACTGGAGAACCGGCGACTGACCTAGAAGAAGCTTTGTCATCAGTTTTGGGCCTCGGATGCCTATCCTTGTCTGCGCTGTGTGTGTATTCCGGTTGTCGGAAGTTCCAACGGCATGGTATAATTGAATTTTCTACCAAAATAATGTCGGGCAAAATCAAACTGACGTTTAATAGTGCGCTTGTTAAACCTAGCACAAAACCGACAACCAGTGACGTTGTGGTCAGGGCCGAGGCATGGGATACAATAGGAATGGAAATCCTTATGAGGCATTTGCTTCCCACAAGAAATAGTTATTAACTTTTATTGACATCGGTCTGAGGCAAGAAAAAGTTTCCCCAGCGGGGTACTTAGCTTTGTAGAAGACTTCGGTTCTGGATTCGGAATGAAAATCTCAGGAGATGGCCGACCGGCACTTGCGAACTGCTTTTGCTTCGGGCACCGCGCGGCAAGAAAGACTGAAGAAAATGGCGTTGGCTGCATCTTGTATACCCCTGTCACACTGAAGTCAGGGAGGAGGCGACAGCAACCGACGCCGGACCAAGACTTTGGAACTCAGGCCGACTGGGGAACCGCCTGACGGCAGGACAACCCAAGTGTAATGACTGCAGCAGTGTAACACGAACATCAATGAAGGAGTACATCAGCTCAAATAAAAAAAAAGGCTGGAAAAAAAGCTTTAAACAGTTATTCAGATGAAATGATAAAACTGCAAAAATAGGCAGTCAAACTGAAGAAAGGGGTGGCTGAGTATAAGACTGATCAAGAAGAGTCGTTTCAAAAAATGGTAGAATTAGAGGAAAAGCACACAGGGAAAACCTGAGTTTCTACTGTACCAGAGAAACTGGAAAGGACAGACAGTAGTACTTTTATGAAAGCATAAATAAGCAACAGGACTGGCATTCAAACAGCAGGATTTGTTAATTGAAAGGGCACATCATGTGTTCATGCTCCAAACCTGGCCATGAGAATGCAGCTAATACCTGTATTAGTAAAGACGCAATGTATCCGTGAATTACCATATAGGTGGCAGTACACTAAACACCGAAAGTGTGATAAGAGACTTAGGGACACAGGTGGACAGTGGTCTCACCTTCGATAACCACATCGCCACAACAGTCAGGAAATCCTATGTGGCACACCTCATCACTAAGGGCTTTTCATCCAGAAAAAAGGAGGTCATTGTCCCACTGTACTCATCCCCTCATTAGACCCATTACAGAATACAACGCCCCATTTGGTATTTACCTCTCAAGACGTCTGCAACAACTGGAAAGGCCGCAGAAATACCTCACTAAAAGAATCACAGGCCTAAAGCAGATGCCCTATGTTGACCACCTTAAAAAACTCCAGCTATACTCTGTCGCATATCGTCTACTCAGAGGCGATCTCTGCTTAACATAAAAGGCCATGTCAAACCCAGAGCTGTTGGACATGCTACACTTAAAGAAATCCCAGTCCCTCAAAGCCACATGCTCCAGGGATCTAAACCTTGTCATCACAATAAACAAAACATGCTGGAGGGATAGGTTTAGGTTCCTGACCCAGAGACTCCCCAGACTCGAATAGATTGCCCCTACATGTCAAGCAGAGTGCCTCTTTGGCCCCCTTCAAAAGGAACCTTGATGACTGGATGGGAGAAAGGAAATTCACCCCGGGGATCACGTCAGTTGCCCTGCTAGACAGGGGTCCAGGGAAGTAAATACTGTGGGAAGAAATGGCCAGGGAATTGTTATGGCTAGGCTTGTATAGGCCCTAGGGCTGATAGCCTAGTACCAACCTATGAACCTATACCAGCAGAAAGAATTGATCCTGACAAAACTGTGGCAAAAGTGCAAAGTATTAAAACATTGGAGACCGTGTTTGTGGAAAATGATTATTCATTGCACACCAGGCAGTAGAAAAGCTAATTACAGCAATCAGGGAATATAGTCAGGCAGATGAGATTCAAGCAGGTGTGCCTAGCTGCCATCAGAATATTTTTTCCTTGGGGATTAAAGTCATTTTTGATATAGAACAGGCTAAGGAGGAAATACAAAGTTATGGTCAACAGAAAGTGTGCCATCAAACAGAAGGGGACTGTTCTTCTCATTCTTCTGATAACAAAGACTTTGTCTGGGAAACCTTTTCCAATGTTCCAAACGAAAATGCTTGAGACAAAAAAGCACAGGAGATGAATAGAAGGATTGGAAGTACCATGGACTTGAACTGAAGTCTGAGGTTGGGAGTCTGAGATAAACAGGAAGATGAGCAATACTTAAAAATCTGTGAAAAAAGTACGAGACTATAAATAATCAATCACATTTAAAAAAAGATGGGTTTACAAGAAAAAAATGG
>NC_056749.1:443353607-443388607 GCF_019279795.1 Protopterus annectens | reverse complement strand
GCTGTATCTAAAGAAATAGGTAGGTTAAAAGGAATTAAATTTAGTATGTGTGCTTCAGGTATCAGACCTAAGTATTTCAGACCCATATTGGTTCTTTATGCATGTTTCATTTATACTGACTCACTTATGTTAGCTGTTCCAGGAAGGCTTAGAGGCATAGACAGAACTTTTTAGCAGGTGTTTATGTGAAGTGCTTTAGACAATGCATTAGTGTATAATTAGCAAATTTAGTAGTAGACTGGCAAAGACACAACTTTGTTTTGTGTGTGTGTGTGTGCACATGTATATATAGTCGTGTAATATCTGAAACAGAGTTTAGGCCTTACACTTCTAGAAATACTAGCCTACATGTCAGAGATGGATGTGTTTTGTGGTGATCTAGTGACACATTCCCTCTATAAGGTCTCTCCTTATTTCTGAAAATGTTACAGATGTCTAAAATGAATACCTTCAGCAGATCATATATATTGTAGCCTGACATGGAACATACTGTAAAAAAGGAAGCTATAATGTGCAATGACTGTCAAACAAATTATATCATCACCAAGTTCACTCTTACACCAATGGAAATGGCCTGGAAAGTAATGGACTAAACTGCATGTAGACTATGCTGATCAGATCATTAGAAACAATGTTTCTACTCTCGACCAATTTTCACTTACAGTGATTGGATGTGTATGTCATGGATTATTTTGTTTCCCGTGCATCCATTTCAGAGAGTGAGAAATTTAGTATGTATAGTTCCAGAAGTGCTCTTGTGTTATCATGCTTCATTAATAAGGAACTTAAAACTTTATGAAAGGAAATACAATTCTTAGTGCAACTACTTTAATGGCTCATGTTTCCTTCAATGACCTGACAGAGACTGTTGCAGAGATTTTGTAGGGTGGAAGTATATGAACTAGGAGACTAGAAACAAGACTCATTTATGCATTTTATTTACACTTTGTTGACCGAATTAGTCCCGCTAAGCCAGTGTCTTTTTTTCAGAGGAGGCAAGAGACAGTATTCATACTGACTAGGGGAAATTTGGCCAGGGCTCCAGGTAATTTTCCCTGTTCTGTTTTGAGAAAGTATCATGGGATATTTTACATCTGAGCTACAACCAAATCAAGCATATGAGACTGCACTGCAGTTTTAGTATTAATCCAAGTAACTGCCAAAGGAATAGAACCCACAGTCTTCTGTTCTTCAGAATCGAAGGCAGATGTGCTACTTTTTGAGCCATTGACACTGCAAACTCATACTTCCTATTTTAGTTTGCATTTCTACTACTCTGAAGGCAGGCTTGTCTCCAACAAAAATGCCTTGTGTTGTAAATGCTGCTGTCTGTGTTTGACTTGTTTCTTTCAGGTATGAAAGCAAAATGTGGAGGACTCAAAAAGATATTTTCAATAAGCATATAAGCTTTGTACCTGCAGATGAAGTCTATGTGAGGAACTGCATTTATGTTTCTAAGTCACTGTGAGCTGTTCATGGCCTGTGTCTTATACTGCACTCATCTGTCGTATGTTTGTGGAGAACCATGCTGATCAAACCAGAGCATGATTTGATGACTGGGACACTCTGTGAAGCTGAGAAGAAAAAGAAGATTTGGAAGATGAAGCGATTCCAACATTTCTGTTAGCAGAATTATCTGATGTACCTGTACTCCAACACCTGTAATGATCAAAACAGCATGAACAAGTCTGGAAGTTAACACAGAAGATTAAAGCCCAGACTTGTTAATGAGCTTTTTCCTGTGCCGAGGGTATAGGGTCTGAAGCTTTCCACTTTTATTTGCCTGCTGTGTGACCTTGAGCAAGTCATTTAACCATTGGTTTTAGGCCACGTAATAGTCTTCTTGACAGCATGCCTAGCAACTACTTACTTATAAGATCTCTTATAGGTTCATAGGTATTTAATAGGCTAACGAGCACAAGGGCCTAGCCATGCATCCCAAATCTCAGGCAAGTTCTGATACCCTTGATAAATGTAAGCATGGGCCTGGGAGATGAACCATTTACAGGTTATCTGTGCCCATTGGAGACATAGGTGCCAAACCAGGGATGAATTCCCAGTTTCCCATCCAATTGTTCAGGTTGCACTTGAATTGGGTTAGGGAGGAACTCTGATTAATGTGGATGGTTAAGCCTGTTCCATAGATGGAGTAGTCTCTGGGATACATACGTGTCTCTCCAGCAGATCCTGTTTGTCACAGGCAAGGTTTAAGTCTTTAGAATGGGTAATTCTGGTGCTGTTTGTTTTGTGGATATGCAGGAGGTCCAGCAGAGTGGGGTCTGACAATGCCCTGTATGCCAGGCATAGATCTCTCCTCAAAAGCTTGTAGGAGACTGAATACTGGGATAGGGCCTTGAGGTGGTCTACACAGGACATATTACTTATGCCTATTATTTTAGTGAGGAACCTCTGTGGACATTCCAGTTGTTGGAGATGCCTGGATAGGTACCTACCAAAGGGGGCATTGTACTCAATGATAGGTCTGATGAATGCCAAATACAGTGGAACAATGACTTACTTGTACCTGGATACCATACCATTACTTGTAAGTCGATTTCCTCACCACTGTAGACACATGATAATCAAAGTCTAGATTACTACCTGTGTGTATCCCTAAGCCCCCTGACTACTGGGTCAGCTCTAAGGGTTGTGTTGTCAATATGGTAGTTACCAGGGATGGATGACTATTATGCATTTATTGGTATTTAGTTTTAGTCCATGGCTCTGACATCAGTTGTTTGTCTGTCAGCCCCTCCTGGAGAACATTTGTGTCAGTGTGAGATTCAATGACAGATCCTAATTTGCAGTCATCTGCAGATTTAGTCAGCCAGAGACCACTGACATTGGCCTTGACTTCTGAGAAGTAAATGCCAAGAAGGAGCAGTCCAAGGACTGATCCCTGAGGGACTCCACTTGTGACTGGCCTTTTTGTAGAGGTAGACTTCCCGATTTCTAACTTCCTGTATCCTATCTGTGAGCCAGTTGGCTATCCACCAGGTGAGATACAGGTTTGTACCCAACCTCTTCAGTTTGTCAACAATGACCTAGTGGGGTATTATGTCAAATGCCTTGGCCAGGTCAAGGTAGGTAATGTGAACAATTGTCCCTCATCCATTGCTTTGGTGACCTTCTCAAAGAAGTCCACCAAGTTGAGTAGGTATGATCTGCCCTTGACGAAATCAAACTGGGTTGGGTCCAGTGTCTGAAGGTTTACTATATTGCTATTGATCATCTCCATGATAATTCTTTCCATGGCTTTGCATGTAAGACTAGTGAAACTTGTGGGTCTGTAGTTTCCAGGGTCTGTAAATGGCCCACCTTTGTGCAGGGGGATGACTGTTGCCTTTCTCCATGCATGAGGCATGAAGCCTGTTTGGAGGCTACAGTTAAATAGTAATTCTAGAGCCCCTGATAGGTCATGTTTCATGCTATTTAGAAGGCATCCTGGGATATTCTGTGGGCCCATTGATGCAGTGTTCTTGGTCTCAGAGGACCCCTGTTCCCTAGTGATATTAAGGGGAGTTATATTTGATCATATTTCTTGAGGGAAGGTTGAGGGGGAGAAAGAAGTAAAGCTGGAGCTGAATTTATCAGCCAGGAGGTTTGCTATGTCTCCTGGCTCAATATAGGTGGCTCCATTTACAGTGAGCTCTGCACACAATACTGTATTGCCTTTCAGGTTGCGGCCATAGCTAAAGAATGCTTTGTGGTTGTCCTTGGGGTGGAAGACCAAACTTACCTCAAATTTGGCTTTGGTAGACTTCATTTGCCCTCTGAGTTTTTTTGTTTAGTTTGATGAGAGTGCTTTTATCCTGCTGGGTGCTGCACCTCCTAATTTTTGCCATAGTTTTCTTCCTCCTGTTATACAGCCAATTGGTTCTGTGATTCCACCAGGGTGGCTTGTTTTTTAACTTAGTTCTATACTTCTTTCTTGTGGGTACAGCTGCCTCTATGCAGCTATGAACATGCTTGTACAGGGTTTCTGTTAACAGTTTTGTATCGGCAGAAGTATTCTCAGGGTTTATGGGCACTTGAACTTTTGCCAGGTTCTCACTTAATAGTTTGAGGTTAGCCTTAGAATAGTTCCTGAGTATTTCAGGTTTAGCCAGGGGTCCAGGTTTTATTTTTACTTTAAAGGTGACCATTTTGTAGTGTGACCTTACCAGGAAAGGCATTATAATAGGGGGGTGTGCAGCAGTCTCCCATATTAGTGAGTACCAGATCCAGTACGGTTGCAACCCTGGTTGGTGTATTGACTATCTGCTCCAGTGAGTTTGTGTTTACAAAATCCAAGAATCTCTGTGCATGTACGTCTGTTGTTGTGTAGGATTCCTAGTTAATAATGGGTAATTAAAGTCACCCATTAATATGGTGTTGGGTTGGATGGTTAGTGTTTCTAATAAGTTTAAATAGATGGTATGCGTTTCCTGGGTCATAGAGGGGGGACCTATAGCTTGTAAGGAAGTGGTATTAGATTTTACCTATGGTGATTTGAACATGGAGCAGCTCAAATGCATTGTCCTTTTTGACCAGCCTTAAAGTATATTTATTTTTGATGTAAATAGAGACACCTCCACCTTTAGTCCCTTAATGTGAAGTAGCTGACCTAAATCTGTAGAAGGCAGTATAACATTGTACTGTTGGTGTGCTCTCTGCAAATTTAAACCATGTCTCAGTGACTGCATAGATGTCCGCATTCCCTAGGGTAAAGAGAGCTTCTAGGGAGCGAAGTTTTTTGTTTAAACTCCTGGCATTGAGCAGTAATACCTTTAGATTTTCTTTGTTTTGATTTGCTTTATCAGAAGTACTTTCAGTTTGGCACTGCCTAAAAAAGGCACTATGGGGGAAGACAATGTTTTAGCTAATATTCAAAAGCGTAGAAGGGAGACATGCAGACCATCCCTGGCAAAGCAGTGCTGTCTGTTGAGCATCTCCTTCCATGCTGACAGATATTGCACCCCCTTTGAATGACACCAAAAACTAAGCCAATTATTAAAGTCAATCATCTTTTATTCGTATTGTAGCATCATCCTTGGAGAAGGTAAAATGCTGCTCAGTGCTAGGCTGATACCAGCAACTGACCGTAATTTTCTCCTTACTCATCCTGGTGAGAAGGACATCAATGTGTTTCACGATGGTGTCTCCAATGACAAGAATGTTGGATTGTGTGGTGACTTGCCTTATGGGCTTAGAGGTAGTGGCTCCATGAGATGTAGCTCTGTGTGTTGATGTGGGTGTCATTTAGAAAGAGCACATTTGGGGCTGCTGCAGGTATTTGTTCTATGTACTTCGTCTAGGAGGTCTTTGTGGTTTAGGAACGTTACATGTAAGTGCCTCAGCATATGTGGGTCTATATGCTTGCTTTGAATTGTGCATGATTGGTGCAGCGTATGTACTACTGACAACCTTCTTGACATTAGGAGTACTTTTATGCGAGAGCTTTGCCTCCAGTGACATTGTGTAAATACATCTCTCACATACCATATCAGTTTGTTTGAGAATTAACTGGTTGTCAATAAACATGAGGCAATTTCTACATTGCCTCAGGATGCCCATATCCACCAAGCCAGAAACGGAGACAGTAGGAAAGTTCATATCCAAGGCAACAGACCCGTTTTTATTGATTAGACAGTTGGAGTGAGACTATCACAGCTGTTGTGTCAGAAGACTGATATTTTTCAGAATCTTATGATATGTCTCCTGCTACAAGCATGTACAGCAGGTCCAACAAAAAGAAGTATGAGATAAAAGTCCAAGCCGCTTGTACCACTCTGTCATTCTGGACTGTGCTCCAGTGCTATTACCCCCAAGAATATATGTCTTGTGCCCAACTCTTAGATTAGCACTGGTTAGTCATTGAACATCATTCTGCCACTTGTCTCTATAATTGTTTTCTGCTTGGAAACTTCACCCTTTTTTCAGGATGTAGATAAGCATATTCAGCTGCTGGAAAAATATATCTAAGGAAATGTCTTAATTGAAGCTACTTGCAGTCTGAAATGTTGGAGAATGTCTGTCATGTCAAATGTTTGTTCCTTTTCATTTGCCTTAATTCAAGCTGTTTGCTGCCTGAGATGTTCCTCTTGAGCAGTAATGGCCTGGCTGCAGTTTCAGAGATGGTAGTTCCTTCATATTCTGTACAGTAAGAATTCTGACACCGAGGTCCTTCCTGGATTGTTCTCTGTTTGAACAAGTCTTTTCTACCAGCAATGGCTTGCATGTTTTTATACACTCCCATTTTAGTGCTAATCGATGCACTCTACGTATCGCATCCCCTAGAGCTTGGCATTTCTTTTCACCACTTGCACAGTAGGATCTCTTTCCTTGCTATCATTAGTAAAGTCGGACATTTGATTGCCTATAAGTTCTTTAATGGCGGTCATGTGTGAACCTAGCAGCATGGACTTTATCCTTTTGCTGAAAAGCACAACACCTCTTACAAGTGTCAAGGATTTAATCTGGCTATTTGAAGGTGAAGAAGGCAGGAACATTTTGCATACTGCTTCTCTAAAACTGTGACAGGAGAACCGGCTTATATGGTCCTTCTCCCATTCCCTTGTATAAATTAAAGCATCACTTTATCATCTCCAAGAGGTAGGTCTAGTGTACAACTGCCTATGCCCCCGGGTCCCTACATGTAGGGGGCTCACTCCTACTTAGTGAAAGCTTGAGGCCCTACAAATCCTGTTGTGAAGATGAGGAAACCAGGGAAGTACATCCCAGATTTTGTGCACTACTCAGCCCCTGGTTGATTCACTGGAACTCATGTCAATTACGCTGTTACTGTGGAGTGCTCATTTGAGTTACCAGTCACAGATCTGTTACTTATTGCCAAATAATGTCCTTACAAGACTGCCTTCTGGCCTGCTAATGCTAGATAGTCTTGATCGAGGAGTACTTTCACATTAGGTGTCATGTTGCAGGCATTAAAAATTTAGCAAATGTTTGATGGAAGTGGATCAGACTTTTGTTTCCCCAAGAGATGCTGCCCTTAGCTGGTACCCTATCCAGTGCCGTTTCAGTCATGTTCTCATTTTGACCCAGTAGCATGCTAAGGCTTACTTCTATAGGATAGTGAAGGTCATAGTGCTTTTCATTCCAGTTCCTTTCGTGATCTGTGTGAACCTGAGGTCATTTTGTCTGACTGGTCAATATCCTTCTACCACAGGAATTGCATCATGAATAAAATTGGCATATTTAGTTCTACATTGTTGCAGCACTTATAAAGTTGTTAATTACAATATTAACAAGTAAGTACAATGGATAAATCTATTTCACCAAAGTAAGACGCTACCATAAAGCCTTTCAATGGCAAACTAAAATGTGGCAGAAATCTCACACACGCACACACACACAGACACATGCCCAGTTATATGCATCAATTAATTAAAAACAAAATTAATCAGTGAATTATCTCTAAGTCAAGTCTTTGTTTACTGCATGATGATGCAAGGTGGTAATCTCGGAGATTCCTTTATTTTAAGACAGCTTTAATGTTATTTCAGAAATGTGATGCTGTTCACTGGGCTATCTGCACTACCATTCCATTTGAGTGTAGTCCATTGTATTGAAATTCAACTAACTGAAAGGCAGGTACTCTGTTTCCTCTCACTGTGTCCAAATGAACAAGAGGCTCAAGTGGAAACTGTGTGGACTGTCATGGATGCAGGGGGTAGTCTTTATTAGAGAGTTAGGACTTCTCTCGTCTCTAACAGGGCAGGGTCGGGTTTGGTATATATAATTAGCAGAAGTTACAGGGGATGTTGTGTTCTTCATGGGGGTTTTAGCAGAGGCTTACCTTCCTGCAAAAAACACCATGGTTTCCTTCCTTTTAGATCGAAAGCTCTGTAACTGAGATGTTGCTCTTGTACCAGAGCAGTAGCCTTCAAGGAGTTTCAGTATCGGCATTGAGGAAGCTAGTCCTCCACAAGTTTGCTTTTGAAATTATAGAATAGGTTCTTTTGTTTCATGTGTGTTCTTTAAACCTAACTTTAAAGCTCTTCTTGCCTTCTGTGTATATACACACACACAAAAACATAGCAAGTCACATTTCACAGGAAATATTACAAATGCAAATTACTGACAAAATCTTTGCTGTTTTACTGTGAAAGGATTACTTTTCTGCATGTGACAGCAAACTCTGCAACATGTAAACTGGTAAGTACCACATGTTCTCAGTTGTAATGGAATATTTACATCAGATGTAGTAAACTGGCAGTGTTTTAGTAGGTCACCCAATGTGATGCCTCATGAAAAAGAAGGCGTTGACATAGGAAATTAGTATTATGTGAACAAATTAACTTTAACATAAGGTAGTTCTTTTAAATAGTATACAAACTTTGAGCATATTGTCCCTAAGATCACTTGCATCTGGTAGAACAGTTTATTAGTGCATATGCATGCTTCTGTTGTAGAGCGGAATGATATCTAGAATATTGCTTTTATCATAATATGAAATACTGTGTATAGTGTCTTCCCTTGCAGAAATTTACTATTGCTTTTATCATATTATGAAACAGTGTGTGTAGTGTCTTCCCTTGCAGAAATTTACTATTGCTTTTAGTTTCACATTTACTTATTCTGACCTTGTATACATAATCTAGTTGTTTAAATACACTGACCTTGTCCTACACTGCAGCATAACCATTCTGATTTTGAATCCATTATTAATTATTGTTTACGCCATGAATTCAGCTTTACCATTTTTTTCTACCACTGTGTATTTAATCCTTTGCATCAAAATGCTGTTAAAACTGTGCATCCATTTGTAAACATTTATCTGATGTTGGCTTACACTGCAGCTGAAAAGGGTTGATGGGTCACCACACCTTTCCAGGTAGAGTCCTCCCACTCCTTCACCATAAGGTAACCCCTTTATTGAAGAAACTCTCCATCTTATGAAAAGAAGCACGCACTAACCACAAGCTGATATTCCCACAGCCATTAATATCTTTGTTAACCAGTGTAAAATCTTCACGCACCATTTTCAGGTTCAACCACAAGGGGTACAGAAAATGCTAAAGTATAAAATATACTACCAGGTCAAAAGTATAATACAATTGTGTATAATTCCTGGCTGGAGTCTCTGGCGGGGGGGAGATGAGGAGCTCTGGGTTATCCTTCTCTTAGACCTAACAATTAAAGATGCTAATAAAGCATCCTGTAAGCATCCTGATGGTAAGGAGGAACCCTTTATAAGCCTCATGCTACTTCAGAAACACAGGGAGCCAAGCATCCTACAGCTGATTGCTGTGCATTCCAGTGTAGATCCGAGAGACTTTTTGTCACATTACCACCAGACTACAAGTTTAGGCCTTTGAACAGGTGTAGCAAATTAATTTACTATTGCGTCACAGTGAGGCATAGATCCCTCAGCTACTGATCTACCTCACTTCTAATAATTCTAAACTTTCCACATTTGTAAGGCTCTGCATCAACTCAAGGATCTTCCAGAGACTAGACTGAAGGAATACCTACTTTTGTCTCTCTTCTGCAACTTGTATGATAGCTATAAGGTTTATGCTTGATGCTAACTAGGGCTGTAAGCTCACATATGAGCCTGAACTGAATGGTGTGGCTGAGGTCATGTTCACCTATGGGGGGGCATGGAAATAAGATCTTGGATTGAATTTCTAGGAGGAGGTCTGGTTGAACAGTCTAATCAGGATGCTGTCAGTGCACCCACACCTTTGTGCAGATTCTGTTTGGTCCCCTCATTCTACTTCTGCTTTCCCTAACCCTGACCAGCTACAAAAGATGGAGATCTCTTCACCCTCCAAGCGAGGTTCCTAACCATCATGCAGTCTTGGTGTTTTCATTGCTGCCTAAGACACCAAAGAGGTTGACCCCACTGGCCACAGTTCTAGTGTTTTACTTCATCTGTGATTATCTATGCTTGAATTGAATCTGGATTTACTGTGGCATGAACTTCTACAGATGTGGTTACTGTCTGAATTTACTATCCCAGCTCTACTGGTAAATCAGTGCATCTCATCAGAATTCTGTTTTTATTTTCCATGCTGCAGTATTTGTGGAATGTAACTGTCCACTGCCATAGATGCCTTTCCTTCTCCTACACTCTGTCACTCTGATCAAAGCAAACTGCTTCACCCTGTCACTCTGGTCAAAGCAAACGGCTTATTCCCTTAGAATGGGCTGTGAGCCTGGAGTAATTTGTGGCTGATGGCAGTTTTGCTATTCATGGGTGATGGTGATCAAGGTGAGGGGCTGCCAACCTAGGGTTACCCCTCGCCCCATTTAAGGAGAATATGATTGCCAGGCAGTAGGCCATAGACAGTGACATCACTGTCAGCAGTTCCTATCCTAGTGAAGTGCACAACCTCAAAGGTGCTGTCAACCACTCTCCCCTTCAGCTACATATTTGTAGGCCATGCCTTGCTCAGGGTCTTCTGAAAGTGAGCACTTCCAAGCAGAGTGTTTGATACTCAGTAAAATAATCTTCGCCCTCTTCTGCTTGACTCAGTAGGGTAAAATGAGGTAGTATTGGATGAGATCCCTACTCTGCATGGTTACTCCTTGCATTGATTTCATCTCTAATCACACAGTTCAGTAGAGAAAAAGAGCAAACTTAGTTTTGCCACCCATTTCTGACAGAAAAAGGCATGGTCTCAGTGTATGCATGAGAACTTGGCTGTTAATTTATACCCATTGATTGTGTCACATCTGCTGGGATGGTTACCTAAGGCATTACTGAGGCTGCTACAAAGCTTTCCAGTTCACAGGTTTATTCTTACAAGTGGAAATATGGTGTTTAATTGAGTGGAGTTGTACTCTATACTGTCCTAGTCTGGCAGCTTGCATGTGATCTTAATTTTTTGAACACTTTTATGATTTAGGCTTCAGTTAATCTATGGTCAGAGTGCAGTTATCAGCTATTTCTACACATAATGACAATCTGGAACAGAAGGTGGTCGCACAACACTAGCTGGTGCTGCACCTCCGTCTTCCTTTGAAACTACCACCCCTCCACATGCATTTAACTTCACTGTTAACAGGTTTCACTTACCATTTATGGCTGGTAACATGGTAGAATTTGTTTATGTTTTGGAAGTCTCTTTCCTTTTAGGTATCAACTGTATTCACAGGATCTAAGAGTTTAAAACCGGTTATCTGTTGAAAAACATTATCTGTCTTTTCCTAAGCATAAAGCATAGTTCAGAGCAAAAATACTGCTAAAATGCTAATATACTGGATGTGCACTTGCAGCTCAGGTCTTATGTGAAGCAGCTGCACAAGTTTATGAATATAGACCAGATATTTGTTGTCCTTTTCTGCAGTGAAGCAAGGCCTTGTGGTTGCTAAGCAGGTTACAGGTGAATGTCTAACTGCTGTGCTTTTGCCTTTAAAATTCGTCAGTCAGAGCTCAGTGCAGTACAGGAGTGGCTGCATACAGTACTTGCATTAGGAATGTCTCTGTCGCAGATGTCTGACCCATAGGCATTTGGTCTTCTATGCATACTTTCACCAAGCATAATTGCTTTGATCAGAATTCTTGGAGTTAAATTACACTTAGGAAGTTACTATTAAATGAATCTATTACCTGACCTCTGTGCACTCCTTTAGCTCCTTTCCTTGTGGCTCTTGCTTGATATTAATCATAATCATGAATCTATCAAGCCTGGGCCTCAGTGTAAAATGCAATAAATGTGTTCTTATCATAGTGCCTGATCTGAGAGATGACCATTTTGATGCCCACTGGTACTTGCCTCTCTCTAGTATAGATGACGAACAGGTGGGGTAGTTCATTTATATGCTTTATTACATAGAAACACATCAGGATCGATAGCAGCATAATAAAATATAAGCAAACTGATTAACTGACAGACTACACAGACATACATGCTTACATCTCAACAGCTTACTACAAAATGGCAGTCAGGCCTGCACATGCTCAGTATTTATACACTTGTGTAAGTCCCTAAAAAGCTTCTTAAAGGCCTACATACATATTGATCTACAGCCTCCCTCTTAAATAGATTGCTCTCAATGAAATGACATTAGAATAAGGCATGCAATAATATAGACATTAGAAGTAAATACAATCTTCATGTCCAAGCTGCTGTTTATCTGTAACATCGTCTGGAAATGTGACCTGATCTAATTATATAGTGATTAGAACTGGGTTTAGCAACAGGGACATTGTTTAGTGAACAACTCATATCAGGAATTTCAGGATTCATCTCAGGAACTGGGATATTTACTGGAAAATCCTTTGGAATTGGAATGCTGGAGAACTCACTCTGAGATAGAGTCTTTTCCACAGGCTAAATGCTGCAATACAGGCTCGGACACCAGCATCAAATGTTTCCAATTCCCCCAAAACTCTACTTCTTGTGAATCCACAATATATGATCTCAGCTCTGGGAAATACTCTTCATGACTCCAATCTGATCATAATCTTTGCACATTTGCATTTTCACTATCTCCTTCACGGAATGGATGGAGTGGTTTACTGGACTTGTAATAAGACTTCACTGATCTGTTATTCTTAGCACTTGGAACCAATACACTACTGCTGATTGGTAAGGTAGTTATGGTTTGTCTCGACAGAAGTCTCTGGGCAGGTGAACCAAGTAGTTTATCACGAGGAACATTTTTGAGATTCAAAGATTCAGGAAAACATCATCATTATCTTATTTCGACTTCTCTAATAACTGTTTTGAACTTTGAACTGCACGTTCTGCCAAACCATTTGACTGCAAGTACTCAGGACTACTCATAACATGGATAAAGTCTCACTCTTCGGCAAATCTTTTGAATTGCTGGCTAGTAAACTGTGTACCATTGTCAGAAATAACTTTGTGTGGACTACCATGGACTGCAAAATGATGCTTCATCGTAGTAATGACAGTACTGGATGCTAGATTAAAAAGTAGGTTAATCTCAAACCAACTAGAATAAGAGTCTACTAATACCAAGTAATTTTGACCCATTGCATTCGAAAATGTCAGTGGCTACTGTCGACCAAGGTAGTTCAAGAATCTGGTTTAGCTGAAGTGGTTCTGTCTGCTGATGTGGCTTTGTACTGTTACATACAGAACAAGATAAAAGTACTCCCTCAATATCTTGTGACATAGAAGTCCAAAATACTAGTCTTCTCACCCTTCTTTTGGTAGAATCAGTTCCTGAGTGGCCACAATGCAAGATGGTAGTATACTCTGGAATAATTACTTTTGGACCTTTCATGACAATACCATTGTCAGATAAAATCTTATCTCTGTAAGGAAAATAAGGCTGCACTTCTTGAGGTAAACTAGATTGCTTTGACAGCCATCCTCAATTGATAAAGTGCTTGAGCTTCTGTAGAACTGGATCTGTGGCTGTATAACGTCTAGGCTCATCAAGAGGTGTGATAAAAAAGTTTCACGTCTGTGACTTCAAAATCAGCTTTCTCATTCTCATGCTGTTCAGTGGTATTTCTAGGTGATGTGGATAAAGTATCAGCAAGATAAAGAAGTTTACCTTTTCTGTAGACAAGAGTGAAATTATACTTTTGCAATCTCAACATCATATGTTCCAATTTGGCTGGAGCTATACGAATAGACTTTCTCAAAATAGTGACTAGAAGTTGGTCATCAGTTTTGATCTGGATAGGTCTACTATTAATATAATCATTGAACTTTGAACATGCAAACACAATTTCCAAGAGTTCGTTCTCTGAGCATACTGCATCCCGGTGTGGGTTAGAGTTCTGGATGCATCGGCAAACAGATTGACCCTCTTGAAGAATGACTGCACCAAGACCAATTTTGAAGCATCACAGGAAAGAGTAACTGTTTTGTGAACATCATAGTATCTAAAAGTTAGTGGACTGGCAGTTCCACATTTCAGGACATCAAATGCTCTCTGGTGTTGTTCCAACCATGACTAGGATGCATCTTTACATGTCACCTTTCTGTGCAGTGCTGCTAATTGGCTTGAATCTGTAATAAACTTGCCTAGATAGTTAACCATGCCAAGAAAACACTAGGCCTTGAACATTGTCTGGAGCTGGCATCTCAAGAATAGTTGTTTGTTTGGAAGTGTCTGGTCATAAGCCTGAACTGGTAAATAAATGGCCAACATAACTTCTCATAACCTGAATTTGCACTTCTGAGGATTCAGCTTAAGATTTGCTTGGTGTGCTCTTTCCAAAACTTTCTTGAGAGTCCTGTCCTGCTCAGCTTCACTATTACGTCCTACTAGAATATCATCTACTACAACAGCAGAAAACATTTGCTCCTTTGCACGCTGAAAAACTTCACTGGCAGAATGTATCCCAAATGGCATTCTCAGAAATGTGCACCTGCCAAAAGGAGTACTGAACGTGATAAGCAGTGAGGATATTTGATCAAGCAAAAATTACCAAAATGAACTCTCTACATCGAAGACAGAAAAAAACAGTAGAATTTGGCATCAAAGCTACAACTTCTTCGACTGTGCGCATTGGGTGAGGAGGTCTTTTCAGTGCTTTGTTCAAATCTCGTGGAGCAATACATATTCTAATATCATCTGACCTTATCCTATGAGCAACCACAATGGAAGATACCCATTCAATCGGTTCTGCAACTGGACAAATGACACCTTGCTGCATCATTTTATTTAGCTCAGCTTTGACTCTGCTCTGCATAACTACTGGAACTTTCTGGGCTGGCATGATAACTGGGCTGACATCTGGGTCTAACTTCATGGAGTACACAACTGGAAGCTTGCCTAGTTTGTCTTCAAAAAGATCAGCATAGGTGAGAAAATATACCAGGCAAAATTAGAACAGTGGTCTTTTAAGCTAACATGATGGACTTCCTTAATGAATGAAAGTAGTCCCCGTTTCAAACTGTGTCTGAGCCGTAATAATGACTGTACTTGCCTTTTGACCACACAAAATAACAAGTCGTAGCTTCTCCCAGTAGAGTAACATGAAAGTACTACTGAGCCTTCAGTTTGAATTTCTTTGCCACCATAAGTAACAAGCTTCACACACTTTGCCAAATCAAGCTTCTCACCATTACATACTGTAGCAAATGCTTCTGCAGACATAACATTGCACTTTGAACCTGTGTTAACTTTGAGCTCTATGGGTCTTCCATTTATCCAAACAATGCAAAATACTTCATTCTTTGCCCATAAATCTACTGCATTGGCTGTTTCATGAAGCACAGACACACCATCAACATAAAAAGTAGAGTCACTGCTTTCTAATTGATTGATTTGTCTCTTTGAATGTTCTCTTTTAATAAAAGAATGTGTCCCTTTTGATTTACAAAACCTTTTGAAATGATTTCCCTTCTTGCATTTGTGACATCACTGACCAAAAGCTAAACAGTTTTCCTTTATAGGTTCATGGTTTCCACTACAATTACAGCAGTTAGCAGTAACACTGGGTGGTGGCCCATTCTTTGAGTTTGCTAACTCACTCTTATGCTTCACTGAGACTGCGCGTACTCTGGAATTTGTTAGAAAGGTACAGGGTTTCCCAGGGACTGTTGCTGGGTTTACAGTTGCTGCCATGTACTTGGGCCTATTTCTCATAGCCACATGCTTCATACTATCAACATTGGCCTTAGAGGTTACTGGAAGCATGCATCTTTCATTTGTATGCATATTTGTGTGCTTTTCTGTAACTTGTATATCTGAAAAATCTCAATGGTCTTATTGAAGTTAAATCACTGTCACAAAGCAAAATCTTTCTCACAGCATCATCTTTATTACCACACACGTCTGTCTTATATCAACTCATCCCTTAAATCACTAAATCTGCACATTTTAGCTTTGTTTCTCAAATCAGTTATATATGCTGCAGAAGTTTCACCAGACTTTTGATCCCTGGTATAAAATAAGTGCCTTTCTATTGTAATATTCATTTGGGGGTTACACATTTTTCTAATTTTACATTTTAAGCACTTGGGGTCTTCCCTTGACTCAGTTATATGATGATTTTCCCCCTCTCCTGCAAAGACAGCAGATGCATACACAAATGAACACGCTCTTTCTATTACTTCTGATCCAGCTAAATTAAGTAGAATAAATGCCTTTGTACAGTTGTTATCAGAAAACGCACCCTGTATGAAAATGTCATACTCTTGCTCAAACACTGTCCAGTTCTGTGCAATATTACTGTCAAACACAAGTGGAGTAGGTATGCGAAATCCTTCAGCCATGCCAACAAATTATGCCCAAATGCACTGTAAAATATGGCCCTTGTAATTATATACAAACAAGCTGCTGTGTGCTTGTAATAACATTCAAATGCACAAGAAACTCTCTGAAATACTGTACTTTGCAAAAACATTCTTTGAAATGGCTGTATTTTATGAAATTACTGTACTATTAAACTGCTCATACGTGCAAACACTTCATACACTTAGACAACTTAAATAGCTTTGATTAATGCAAAAATGTAGTGCTTAGCGAAAAAAATGCAGTTGTTTCCCTTATTTTATTTATTTTATGCGATTTGGACTTTATTTCAAACTTTTTCCATAGTTATTTTGAATATTTATATTAATCTGTTGCAGTGTTGGATATTTCTGTTATTTAGAAATTTGTTTATAGCATTCTGAATGCTTCATTTCATATTTTGTGAATAAGAAATCATTTGCGCAAGTTTTAATACCTGAAATTCATTTCTGACCTGTTTTGTGAGTTATATGTGCAGTAGGGATGATTCATTCCTGTATATTCCTCCAATCTTAACTGAGCTCCTTTTGGTCTCAAAACTGGAGAATCTGGATCCCATTCTGGCACCATGTCTCTCTCTAGTATAGATGAACTAGCAGGCTAGTTCATTTATATGCTTTATTACATAAAAATACATCAGGATTGACAGCAGCATTACAAAATATAAATGAACTGACTGACAGACTTCACAGACATACATGCTTATATCTCAACAGCTTATTACAAAATGGAAGTCAGTCTCACATGTGCTCAGTATTTATACACTTGTGCAAGCCCCTATAAAGCTTCTTAAAGGCATACATACATATTGATCTACACCCACCCTCTACCACTCTGTGGCTGGCATCTCCCTTTGTTCGCCTTAGCGGTTGTAATTTCTTGTACATCAGAAGAGTGCATAGCCATCATATAGTTAAGTATATACATGGCAAGTGTTTTCATTTTTTGATTTGCAAGTAGGCAGCCATTAATGGACAGGAGAACTGTTCACTTGGAGAAAGTGTGCTGTTCTATAATAAGTGCATTGCATCATTGCCATGCATCATTATGGATGCAGAGCTGTTCCCAGATATGGGACTTAAAAAATGCAAAGTTCTGATTAGTGGGCAGGATATACTCAGCCAAGGGCTGATCAGGGAGATGTCTCACAAATCAGCTGATACACTAAGAAAATATCTGTTATATTCAAACATTTTCTTTCTGCCTACAGTTTGTATTGATACCCTTTTGTGTAGAGTCAGATTCCAGCATTCATTTCTTACTCAAGCCATGCAAGTTGGCTAGCCTTCATTTATTTTACTGCAGATTTCGGAGTCTGCCATTAACATCACACAGCTGACCAAAGCAGGAATTGTGTAGCCCCTTTTGCACTATAATTGTCACAAAGTTTAGAGAAACCACAACTAGTTACAGCAATGCCTTCACCAGATATATCAAATTAATGCTACATGGCAATGTTTTCCTTTTCTGCAGTGTTGCATCTTTATTATGACAGGGATAATTTGCCTTCAGTTGCCAGATGTAAAACCGAGGTGCAGTTGCTCCTCACATACCACCTTTTCCCTCAGAAAGAAATTTCTATTTTCCACTTCTTAATTTTCTGTATCTGTAAGTATGAGAGTTGATGAAGATTAAGTCCATCTTCTGTTACAGTAAGACGTGCTACAAGCAGTAGGATTACTGTCCTGGTAAAACTTTACCAGACTGCCAACTCCATCAAATCCCATAATGTACCTTAGTATTACTTTTGGTCAGTTGTTTACCATGATGAAAATCTCAAGGCCAGGGAGAAATTAATTATTTATTTATTTAACATTTGTTTACTGAGACTGTCCGACTTGGATCGAAGCCAATTTTCTGCGGAGGCCCGGGTAGAAATGTTCCAGACATGTCTTTGTAACCTATGATCCCAGACTGCTATTGCTGGATTAAAGTTTTTTTTTTAAGGTTCATCCGTCAAAATCCTAAGTACCTTTTATTTCCTTTATCTACATCACCTGTGGGAAAATTCCCTCAGAAGTCCTTTTTTTTTTTCTCTTCAGACCTAGAACCATCTATGCCATTTTTGAACTGTTCTGTTACCTCACTATGTCTTCTAGAAGGATTAATCTTTCTACCAGGGCGGCAAATTCTTGTATTTTTCAGGGACTGGGAATGTTGCCTCAGTAGTATACATTTTAATGAGTCCACAAAACATAATTATAAAACTCATAAATTATTCCTTTGATGTAAAATGTTTTCCAAATGGAAGCTTAGAGCCAGTGTTCATCACCAATTAACTCTCCTCTGCCTTGTTTTGGGGAAACTAGAAAGCACCATTCCATCTCAAGAGACATTACACTATTAAAACAAAACACCCAGTGTTTAAATTATTTATTTATTTATTTAAATTTGTTGACCGGGAGTGTCCGACTGGATGTAGGTCCATTTTCAGCGGAGGCCCGGGGAGAAAAGCTCCACAGTAAAATAAACAGACAGTAGTTACATTGGATTACATAGCGATTAACAATTTAACATAGCAGTTACTTACAACATATTTACAGATGAAGAACATAGTACATCAGTAGACAACTAGAATCTTTATCTGTGAAGTACATAACAGACATTAACAAATGTTACAATGAGAAGTTCCTGCTGTATAATAAGTTTTAGTCTTATGAGCATCTGAGTTTGCTATAATCAAGGTAGTTAGTGGAGTGGAAAGAAAGGTAGTGGTTGGATGGGGTGGATGATATTAGAGTGGGAGTTGCAAGGGCATATTTTTTTAGGTGCGCTTTTAGTAAAGTTTTAAAAAATCTAATTATGTACTGAGGGACAGATGTAATGACTAAAAAGGAGCATAAGTCCTACACGTCTTCCTCCAAACCAGCACCCTTATCTTGTCAAGGCTTGCACTCACCTGGTCCTCACTGCCTAAACAAACTGATTTTTTTCAGGAATCCCCCTTAGCTGTAATAAAAACTGCTTTGGATGCATTATATGCCATCCAGGTAGGAAAAGTCACCTCTCCTGTGCCTGCAAAGCCCTCTTCTCTTGTCTTCCTGCTTGGAATTCTACTATGTTTCAATACTTCACCAACCAATTATTATGTACTGTTAGCTTTCTTCAAAAATGTAGAAGTGAAGATCCTCTAAGCTTCCTACCCCAATAATACTGGGGCTCTAGGGGATTTTCTGAGTCTCTGTAGCTGGCCATGGGCATTCACTAGCTCTTTGAACTTAGCTTCTCTTTGTTTGGCTCTGACATATGATAAGCAGATGTCTGTAAATCATTGGTTTTCTTCATTTCTCTTCTTATCAGTGTGACAAGTATCAGCTTATCAAAGTTACTTTATTTGGTGTCATTTCTTCAGGTGCCCATTGACATGATCTTGGCCTCACTCACATTCATGTGTCCAACGTCTGTAGATCTAGTTTTGGTGGTATATTTGTCCATAGCATCAGTGTCATCACAAACTATGTTAATTATTTCAAAAATCGAATTGTCAGCATTTCTATACTATGCAACGAAAACTCCAGGTCTCCATTGAGCTGTTATACAAGTCCTCCATTCCACACAACAGAGTTCACCCCCCATCTCAGCTTATGGCCTTCTAATGTTGTAAAGCTATCAAACGTAATCTACATTAAATACTCATAGGTTCAAAGAAGCAACGAATCAAGTAATTTAGATATACACTTCATTAACAGTTCATTATTAAGTCCATTAGGGCAAAATGTATTTTAAGTAAAAAGGAATAAAGATTCTCTCTGACAAATCTACTTTCATATTGTAATAATAATAAAAAAAATATTATGACAAACATACACAAAGTATTTGAGATCTTCTATTGTTCCTGAATGTTTCAGATGAAAGTGTGCGACCAACAAATTAGTATGAATAAAGATCCTAACGTCTCTTAGATGTTCTGATATTCCTTTTCTTATTTGCCTACTAGACTATCTTGCCCTAATAACGTCCACAAATGCATTTTCTGAGACACACATCTTTCCCTCAAGCAACTCCTGTTTATGCTGTAGGCAAGGTTTAAATCCTTGAATCAGATAGTTCTGGTGCTATTTGTTTTGTAGATATACATGAGGTCCATCAGAGCAGGACCCAAGGATGCCTTGTATGCCAGGCATAGATCACCTCTCAACAATCGGTAGGATACAGAGTATAGGGATAGGGCTTTAAGATGATCTATAAAGGAAATGTTGGTTGCAATGTGTACTCTGTAAGGAACCTCTGTGAATATTTCAGTTATTGCATGAGTCTGGTCAGGTACATACCAAAGGGGGTGGGTGCTCAGTGAGTCTGATAAGAGCTAAGTACAGCAGAACAATGACTTCTTTGACCTGGATGCCATAGCTTTGCTGATAAATTGAGCAACACTGAATGATTTCCTTACTATGTAGGCATGTGTTGGATGAAAGCCAGATTGTTGTCTAAGTGCATCCCCAAATCCCTGATTACTGGGGTCTTCTCTTAGGGGTGTATTATCAGTGAGGTAGTTTGTGTTATCCCTCCTTGAAGGATATTAGTGGCTTGAGTGGATTCTATGACTGTTGAGTTTGCAATCATCAGCAAACTTGGGCAACCAGAGGCCCTTGATGTTGGCCTTGACCAACAAGAAGTAGATGCCAAAAAGGAGTGGACCAAGCACAGAACCCTGAGAGACTTTGCTAGTGACTGCCATCTTTTTATAGGTGAAATCCCCTATCCTTACTTCTTGGGTCCTATCTGAGTGCTAGCTCTAGCATGTAACATAGTCATTTATGCCTAATTCTGTGAGTTTGTTTGCAATGCCCAAGTAGGATATTGTAGCAAATGCATTGGCAAGGTCAGGGTAGGCAGTATGCACTGTTTTGCCCTCATCCATTCCCTTAGATTTTCTCAAAGAAGTCCAACAGGTTGAGTAGGCATGATTTTCCCTTAACAAAACCAAATTGGATTGGATCCATTGTCTGAAGGTTGCCTATATCATTATTTATCATTTCCATGATAATTTGTTCCATGGCTTTGCATATGATACTATTCAGACTTGTGGGACTGTAGCTAATGAGATTTATATAGAAGGCCTGCCCTTGTGCAGAAGGATGACCATTGAAGTTCTTCATTCATATAGCACAAAGTCTGACTGGAGGCTAATTTGAATAGTGACTCCAGTGGTCCTGATAGATAGTGCTTCATGGTATTTAGAAAGCATCCTACTACATTATCAGACCCCATGAATGCAGAGGTCCTGGCTTTGGAAAGTGTATTTAGGACCTGTTCCCATGTGATAGTAGTTATGAGCTGATTATATTTGATGGTATGGTGGCCAGGGGAATGGTGGGAGGTAAATTGGAGCTGAATTTGTCAGCCAGTAAATTTTCTGTATCTTCCAGCTCATGTAGGTTGCACCATGTATAATTAGTATAGCACATCTGTGCACTGCCTTTGAGGTTGTGGAAGTAGCTAAAGAAAGCCTTGGTGTAGTACTTAGCCGGGGGGGCTATTTTTACAACATTTGCTTTGCTAGACTCCTGTTGCCCTCTGAGTTGCCTGCTTAGATTAATGAGAGCATTTTTATGCTAATGAGACTTGCATTTCCTAACTTTTGCCATGACTTTCTTCCTTTTGTTTTACAACCTATTTATAGTAGGAAACTACCAGAGTGGTAGGCCTTTTGAGTTTGTTCTGAGATTATTCCTGGTGGCCACAGCTGTCTTGATGCATCTACTAACATGGTTGTACAGAGTTTCTGTGAATAGTTCCATAAAGGCAGATATGCTCTCTAGATTTAGGCGGTCTTAAAATTTGGCCAGTTTAGCACTTTAATAATAGGAATTTTGCCTTAGAATAGTTTCTGACTGCTACAGTGTTAACTGAGGGCAAAGGAGTTATTTTTATTTCGAAGGAGACTACTTTATGGTGTGAACTTACCAAACAGGGTATTACATTGGGGGGTGCAGCATTCTCCCATGTTTGTGATGACCAGGTCCAGCATGTTTGCTCCCCTAGTGGGCATGTGGACTACTTCATCCAGGGTGTTCATGTTTACAAAGTCAAGGACTCCACATTTGGGGTTGTGTATGATTCACAGTTAATGATAGGGTAGTAAACGTTGCCCATGAGTATGGTATTGGGTCGAATGGTATGTGTCTACTGTATATCTTAGTATGTGTTTTACATTTCCTGGATCATAAATGTAAAAGTAAGGGTATGGTATGGGGCTTTGCCTGTAGTAGTTTGGACATGGAGATTTTTAAGTGCATCATCTTTGACCAGCCTCGAGGTGAGCTTGTTTTTGTGCTATTGCAGACAGAGACATCACCATCTTTAGTTCCTGCCTGCAGTAGCTGACATAAATGCATTGAAGGCATTGTAGTGCTGCACTAACTGGGTGCTGTCCGAGGCTTTAAACCGTGTTTCATTAACTGTACAGATGTCCGCATTATGCAGGGGGATGAGAGTTTGGAAGGTGTGGAGTTTCATGTTAAGACTCCTTTCAATGAGCAGTAACACTTTTAGTTTGCAATTCGTTTTTTTTATTTTTTTTTTTGTCAGACGCTTTGTCAGTTTGTCCTTGCCTTAAAAGGGCACTATGGGTGAGAAAAGGGCCTAGAGGGGTTAGGTAGACCATCCTTGGCTAAGCCTGTTGACCATGTTTTTCAATGCTGACAAATACAGCACCCCCTTGGAATGACACCAGAAACTAACACAATTATTAAAGTCTATATTCTTCTATTCATAGTGTGGCATCATCATTGCTGAAGAACACTGCTCAGTGCTAGGCATGTACCAGTTTGGTGCACATAGTCCAAGAGCTCCATACTGTCTCTCTCCATATGGTCCAAGGAGATATGTTTCAGGTCAGTTACAACTACATGGACTATGACCGATTCATACTGGTACTTATGGTACAATGACATGATTGCTTGCTTGATCTTTGTCTCTGACAGAGAACTAACTGACTTTTTTTCTGCTCAGCCTGATGAGTGGGATTTGTGTGTCCCACAATGGAGTTTCCTAATACTAAAACAGTGGGTTGTGTGTGTCGGCATGCTGTAAGGACTTTAAGGATGAGACACTGTGGTTGTATGTGTAGTGATGGTAGTTGCTTTGGTGAAGTGTTTTTGGTGCTGAGTGTGTCATCCATATTTTGTATAGTGGGTGTAGGTCCGAGTGTGTCATCTATACAGTGTATAGTGGGTGTTGGTCCAAGTGTGTCATCCATACAGTGTATAGTGGGTTTAGGTCTGAGTGTGTCATCCATATGGTGTATAGTGGGTGTAGGTCCGAGTGTGTCATCCATACGCTGTATAGTGGGTGTAGGTCCGAGTGTGTCATCCATACGCTGTATAGTGGGTGTAGGTCCGAGTGTGTCATCCATACGCTGTATAGTGGGTGTAGGTCCGAGTGTGTCATCCATACGGTGTATAGTGGGTGTAGGTCCGAGTGTGTCATCCATACGGTGTATAGTGGGTGTAGGTCCGAGTGTGTCATCCATACGGTGTATAGTGGGTGTAGGTCCGAGTGTGTCATCCATATGGTGTATAGTGGGTGTAGGTCCGAGTGTGTCATCCATACGGTGTATAGTGGGTGTAGGACCAAGTGTGTCATCCATATGGTATATAGTGGGTGTAGGTCCGAGTGTGTCATCCATACGGTGTATAGTGGGTGTAGGTCCGAGTGTATCATCCATACGGTGTATAGTGGGTGTAGGTCCAGGTGTGTCATCCATAGGATGTATAGTGTGTGTAGATCTGGCTGTGTCATCCATAGGGTGTACAGTGGGTGTAGGTCCGAATGTGTCATTCATACTGTGTATAGTGGGTGTAGTGTGTGCATTTCTGACAACCCACTGGGTATTATGAGTGCTCATATGTGAGAGCATTGCCTTTGATAATGTGTAAATACTGCTCTCACATACATTAGCAGTTTGCCTGAGAATCAATCGGTTGTCAGTAAACATAAGGCAATTGTTACATTGCCTCAGCATACTCATATTCAACAAGATGGCTAGGGAGATAGCTGGAATGCTTATGTTCATGCTTACTGGCTGTTTTTCTTTGGTAATCCACAGGTTTTTGCAACAAAGGGTGTCAATGGAAGCCTCTATTCCAAAGCATGTGGTGCAGTGCTTGTCTCCGCTCAAACCAGTTGCTGTTGTACAGCTGAATAAGAGTGAAGTCTAATGGCTAGTCTTATTAGGGAAAAGTATCAATTCTAGGTGCTTAAATCTGTAAAAGTCACACTGAGGGCTAGACCCAATGTCTTTTTATGGTAAAAAGCTCTTCCACAGACAATCCACTCTGTAATGGCTGCAGTACATGGAGCATGGCTCACTGCAGCTTGCTACCTTTCCTTTTTTATTGAAAAATACTTGTCAGTGTTTTTATCAGCTCAAGTAAATCCCTCAGTATTCACAGCTCAACACATAGTTCTGCGTCTTGATTAAAAGAACTTGAACAAGTGCAGCTCAGTGCACATAACAGTAATGAGGCTAATAAGAGTGACCATCAGAAAAGCTAAAAATTTAATAAATTAAGGGGCTACCGAATCTGCCAAACAGGAGTCAATATAATATAAATGTCCTGAAAGGCTTGTAACAGGATCTGAACCTAAAGCTCTTGAAATTTACAGTTTAGCTACTATAATGAAACAAAGGTAACTAAATGCCTGAGGCCTGTTTTTAACAAGGAAATAAAAGTAACTAAAAGTCCTAAGAGGCTTGTGACAGGCTCTGAAGTTGAGTCCTTGAGATTTTCTGTTCAACTATTGCTATGAAACTAAGGTAAATGAAATGTTTGCGCCTTGTTTAAACAGGGAAACAGAAGTAACTAAAATGCCTATGACTTGCTTTACAGGGAAAACAATTAGTATTCTCATTTTGCTTTGCAAGAATACTAAAATACCTAGAAACTAAATTGCCAGGGGCAATTTGTAACACGGTTTGTTTAGTAAGACACAAGCCAAGTGCAGTTACTTCCAGACAAGGTCAGCACTTTTACTGCACAGTAGATGCTGAGAATATAAAAAAGGTAGTTTAACACAGCTGATGTGGTAGGAGACTAATGGAGGCATAAAACCTTTTCAGGAGAATGACAACACTGCCACAGCTGTACTAAACCGCAAGACTGCAGGCTACTGGCCAGTTAGATACTGTTAAAAAAAACAGGTATGCCATCTACAAGTGTAGCCCACAGTCTACAAAAATGCACAGAATGTGCTAGTAATCCCAGCATTCTCATTGCTGAGACTCCAGGCACAATATTGTAGCACCAGGTATGCTAAAAATGCAGGGAAAAGGACAATAAATAAAAAATGAATAAAATCTGAATAAATGTGCAGGCAACAGTAAGTACTGAGAAAATGCTATAAAATGTAAAAAAAAAAAAAAAAGTGTTTCCTTCCCTTCTTTGTCAAAAAATTGTAGCAGTATTTGTATCAGCACAGGTAATCCATCAGTGCTTGGAGCTCACTCCACAGGTCTGAGTCTTAATTCAAATGCCTTCAACAAGTGTGGCTCAGTGCAAGTACTATTAAGGGAGTTAATAGGATTACCAAGCTGAAAAAATAAATAAATAAAAATTAAGGGGCTACTATGTTTACCAGTTAGTGGGACAGTATCATTTAAAAATCCTTGAGTAGCTTCAACAGGATCTAAAGGGTAAGATTCTGAAATTTACAGTTCAGCTACTATAATGATACAAAGGCACTTAGTATGCCTGCAACTTGTATTAACAGGGAAACAAAAGTAACTAAAAATGTTTGCTTTTCTCTTTCATAACATGCATCATAATGAGCAAACCATCACCATGTAGGGGTTCACAAAAATATAGATGGGAAGAGAATGGAGCAGCTTCCTAGAAGAGCAGTTAGTCAAAGCTCTGAAAAGAACATCCTTTTGCAACCATAATTGTTGAGACCATCAGACAAGTTGCATAGAATTTTTTAAACTATGCCAACAAGCTCCAATGGCCTTGGAGTTTGCATATTTCAAGATTTCACCCTCCAGGAACCACCAAAAAGGGGAAAGTCATCACTTCTGTAACAGGGTTATTCTACATACCTCTCAGCAGTCTCTGATTTTGACTCAAATTTCAGCTCTGTCCCTCTTAATCTCATCTAAAACTGATGACTTGTGGAGTAAAGGTGGTGAACTCTGCTTGATAAATATCAATAGAGTTATAGACATCTTTTCCTTCTGAAATTGTATATTAATTAACATTATCTTATTCTGTCCATGTCTCAGGTTACTATAACTAATGTTTTAAAAGTTTCCCTGAATATTCTGAGAGTTGTCCCTGATTCTGTTGAGGACTATACAGTTCTAGGAACATAACTTCCTCACCCCCTTTAAAATACCCTAAAGACCTGGTAATAAAGTTTTTAAAGGGTAGGATCACTTTATTACTCAGAACTCATTTTTGTAAAAACATAGTCTCACTGGAGAGATGCTCTCATTGGTTCAAATAAGAATAACCCAGTGCCACTCAACAGCAAGAAACAGCCTGACTAAAGGTCTAAAACATTTTAGGACTAGGGAAGTGGCAGCAGTACTGACCTTTTTTTTGACTTCACATAATAGTCCAGCTGTAATCAAAAACAACATTGAGTCAGACAGCAGAGGATGAAACTAGATGCCCAAAATCACCATCAAAACAACTATTGAAATATGGCATTTAGCTATCAGAAGTGTATGATGCTGCTGCTAGACAATTGAAAGGAGCAGATAGGCACTTTTCAGGAGAAGCAGCTGCCAGAAATGTCAGTGGAGGAAGGACACACAGCAAGCAATGCATCTTCTACTGTTTCTAATGCTAAAGATAGAGAAATTCATGGAACTGGTAAAAAGTAAGAAACAGACACAGAAGCAGGAAAAATCTACCTAATGTGTCATAAAGAAAAGGGGAAATCCCAGGAGTGTGTTGCTCACCCATTTTAAATGTCTTAATGGCTGTTTGTACTGTATGTACATTCTGCTTTAGCAAAGAGATACACCACCTCCTTCCTGCAGATATCGAAATGACTGCCATTTAAGCAGCCATCTCCATGGTTGCAGCTGCTGAAATGATTACTGATACTATTTGTGGGGACAGAGCGGAGCCTGTTTTACAGTTCTAACTGTACTCATCTTCTGACAGCTTGCACTTGGGGCAGCCACCCCTTTTCCCACCACCCCTCCTATAGTTTTGACGTAGCTCTTCTTGTACTTCTTTGGTAGCCTGATGTGTCTTCAAAAGCTTATGCACACATATTAATCACTTGGGAATTAATATCCTAGATTTAGCCAGAAAATGGACCGTGCCCTCATCTGAGAGGCACATTTAAGTTTTAAGCAGTCCTTATGCAATCCATGAAGGAAATTGTGGTAAAGGGACATTATTGCATCCAATGAAGAAAGGGTTCATTATTATTACCCCAGAAAGTGCAGTGTCTACCCAAGTAGATTACTGGAATGTACGAGGCATCACTCTGTACAAAATTCAAGTAATTGATATTACTTTGGTGATGATGGGAATCTGTGAAGTTTACTTGGAATTATCTTTTTGAAAAGGAGGGTAAAGTAACAAGCGCTGGAGGATGGATCCATTAATTAAACGTAAATTAAGGGAAAAATTTGGAAGGGGTCAATAGATTTCTTGTATGTAACCAGATAAGATGCTTTTCCAATAATAGTGAGACTCCTTAAACTGCACTTGTAGGGCATATCCAGCCATCCACAACCCTTTTTTCCCATTTTTGCACATGGGGTCAGGGTGTCACTTCAGCAGTGACAATCATCTAGAGCCAAGGTTTGCCCCGGGTGGCAAACCCTGCCATGTTATTTCTTCCACATCAAACACTTGCATGCACACCTATGGCCAATTTATAGTGTTCAATCCACCTACTGCATATCTTTGCAATGTAGGAAGAAACAGGAGCACCCAGAGGAATCCCACATGAACACAGGGAGAAAATGCAGACTCCACACAAAAGGCACCCCAGCCAAGAATCAAACTAGGGAACCACTTGCTGTGAGATGACAACACTATCTGCTGTGCTACTGTACCACTCACCACTACACCCAGGGCATATAGAAATAAACAAAACAAAATGGTGTGTGTGTGTGTGTACGCAGTGCCATCAAGTCATGATTGATTCATAATGACCTACAGATGGGTATTCAAGTAATTTGCAGAATTTTGATGGCAAGGACACCAGAGTAGATCGCCAAGCCTTTCTCCTGGTTAAACATCCATAACCCTAGTACCAGTCTATTCTCAAACCAGCATCACAGATGAATATCTTGTCTCCGTGCCAGTGAGGCAAAAAGCTCACTACTGTTGGATTACCACACCAGCAAGCAATATAAAAGAAAAGGTGATTCAGCGTCTGCAAAATCCACGCCCAAAACAAACAAAAGAATCTGCAACAGCTAAGAGTACAAAAGGGCTCACACATTTTTAAAGCTTTCACATCAATAAAGATTACACCTGTAGTTGAAAAGAGCAGCCATTAGGGCATGAGCTGTGTGAGCAAACCTGAGGAATTTTTATCATACAGAGTAAAGAAGCCAAATTGGCATTCATACAGCACTTTCATAGGGGAAGGATAGAATAGTTCAGACATAATTTTAAGAAATATGGATTTTTAAGTTTTTATCAATGGGTATGCACATATGTGCACCTGTAGAATGACCTAGAACAGATGAACACATATTTGCAGTTGTAAATTAATGCCACTTTCTGTTCAGTAAGTGAACTTCATACAAACATCTATAAAACAAGATGATGTTAGGAAGTTATTAAGGGGATACTTATAAAAGAAAAGCCCCAGGATCAAATGTGCTAAATGCTAAAATAACCTTCAACAGATTGAACTGAGCAATCTTTTAGTATTGTTTGAATGCGTTCAGGAGGAGGCAGCCATTACTGAATCCACAGTCTTAGTCATCCCTAAATCTGGGAAAGGCCTACTAAAATTGGACAGATATTGGCCAATGCCTTTAATTAATTTTGATGTTAAAGTTTACGTAATTGTATTAGTAGAAATTATACAAAAGATGCTGATATCTCTTGTCTTTCACAACCAAGTAGAATGTATTCTTTATAAATTCAGTTAAGAACACTTTCACATCCTTCACATACATATGATAGGGTTACAAAATACTCCAGAATCATCAACCATCTGTTATGTTTAAATTTGAAAAAACAAAATAGTTTTATGTGGGTAATAATGGATAACCTACAGTTTCCCCTGCACCTTTGTAGACTCAGGGCCTTATATTGCACACCTACAGAGTCCAACCTTATCAGCTAATTTCCACACACTTTAAATTGCAAAAGGGCACCTGACAAGGATGCCCACTTTCACCAACACTATTCCTGCAGGACAGTGCACTTCAAAAAAGATCTGTTAACAATAACAGATGTCCTTCGGGGTGGTCACTATTTGCTATGGAAACAAACCCCCCAATGTGTGTGGATGCTAGTCTAGTAATGACTGAGAACCTCTTAAGTGAGGTCCCCACAAACAGTTTCCACTTTGCTGAAATTTTCTACTCTGCCAGGGTTATATGTGAATATGAAAAAGATGGAAATGTTCCTTGTGAATGCTTTAACAAAAGTATTTATCATTTCTACTGCTCAGTTGCAGGTTATATGTGGCATATTGCTTTCAAAATAATTGAGGATATTTCTACATACACATTCTACATCAGTGATTGGTATTAACTTAAAATGAATGTGTGGCAATCTATATCGTTTCTGTGATGATGTGAGGTAGTGTGAGCTATACCAGAGAGAGTAGGGCAGTGCATGTGTAACATATGCCAGCACAGCTAGCTGGAGTCTTGTAAAAAAATGTATGTCATTTGTATACCAAACTGATTAGTATAGATGCTTGTGTTAAAAATGTATTTGTAAAGTTGCTTGTGTTAAAAATGTATCAACAATGCATCCTGCTACACAGAAAAAATATATATTTATATCAGACTGTACTGTTGTAACTGAGGAAATGCATTTATGTTAACAGAGGATGCTGGAAGGGAAGGGGTTAAGCTCAGCCCAGCTTATCTTAAGAAAAATAGCTTGAAATTAATAACTTGGTTTAGGCAATAAAGATTTTATCTCACTGGCCTGAATGTAGCCAGAGATGCAATTCCTGGTCTGGGATCCCTGGTCTTATTGTCCTTAGTGGTGAACTAGTTGCTACCCTGGGGTGCCAGAGAATGGCTGGTTAGTCTCTACAAGAAGGAGTCTCCAGATGCCTTAGCAAAGCTCTAAGTCTGCATTGTAGCACATCTGTACTAAATTCTGGTTCAGCTTCTAGTCAGGGATGTAATGGGGGAACCGCAGAATCAGGTGACCAGTTGTGATGTCATTTTATAGCCAGCACTGAAATTATTTAAGATATTAGTGAGAGATGTGATAGTGACATTGAGCATTCTGTTTTTGTGAGCCTTACAACCCACTCATCCACTTCATCTTCAGTCAGTTAGGAAAATAGTGAGACTAATCAAATATTGTTTTTACATATCTGAGTCATTCCATCTGTGTTATTTTTTTATATTTCCTGTGAATTGAAACTCTGGTGTTTACACTGTAAATAAATATTCAGTATTTTCATGTATCGTGTTTAATTTATTATTAAATATATTTACACATTTCATTGTAGCTGGACTTTTAGAAAATAGTTTAACCTTTGAGAAAACTGCATTTATTTGGTGGCACTGTAGGCTTCATGCTTCTAAAAGTCTTGCTATTTGGTTAATACTACCATTTGTATAAGTATTATATTTACTAAGAGTAATTGGGTATCCTGTTAAGTGCCTTAAAGTAGCTGGCTGATGACAGTGAATCAACCTTATAGTCTGTGTGGTGGTGGCATAACTAGTAAATATGTGCCAGCCTTTCCCAGGTGTGCATGTGTGTTTGTGAAAAAATCAAATCTCAGAGTGTGCTTGTCATCTATTTGGAACAGGGACACAGATCACTGGTTTCTCCAGAGAAAAAGTGAAGTCTTATTTGGGGCCTGGAGAGGAAACCCAGCCCCAGGTCTGGAGTGTGGTCCGTATGTGCTTTTAAGGAAAATCGTGCTTGGTGCAGAGAGCTGCATCTGACAATACTGTATCTATCTTTGTTCCAAGTGAACATTTTCACCTTGTCAATGGTGAGGACTGAGGCTCCTTGATTGCTGGTCCAAAGGAGGGAAGTGACAGTTTCATAGCTGGAGGAGGCGCCATCTGTATTTTATGTGTCAAACAGCTGCTGTGAAATGTTCATTACACTGAAGCTGTTAAAACATTTTAGGTACTTTCAAGTGTCTCCAGGACACAAGTGGTTGCAAAAAATGTAACTGTTGAAACAGTACGTCTGTGATGGGAACTGAACAAGAGTGGCATCTGACAGGAATAACTGTTCTGTGAAACTGACAGGGCTAGGCATCCCAGCTGGGAGTTACATGCACAAGCCTTCACTCTGCAGCACCATACCAGCTTGTACTTATTATAAAAATAAAACATTACATACTAACACACCATAGTGCTCAGGAATTTTTCAAAAACATATATATTGTTGGCAATCTTCCTGGTTACTCTTCAGGTTTATGGACGCTTCATAGGATCATCAGTGCTTAAAGGTATAGGCTCTGCAATACCCCTCATTATCCCTGTGTTTTCTCCTTTACATTCTATCATATCTATTTCATTCTACCTAAATAATATACTTTTCTTAACATAATGTATCCTGCTATTTCTCAATAGCTGATTCTAACAATTCGATATTTTAATTGAATATTTAATTTGTATTTTAGCAAATGATTATTATAGTGCTTTGTTTTTCATTTATTTTTTAAACAATTAGTTATTTTGTATCCTATATATTTTATTTTAAGCTTTGTTGTTGGTGCTTTTTTTCCCATGTGCCTCTGCTGTAAAGGGAACTTGCATGACCGAGTTAGACTAGCCTTCTAAGTAAATGCAAATAAATATCTATTACAGTATGCTTGATCCCTATAACAGGACACCTCCCAATTAAAATTAGTGAGTGGAAATTGTATGGAATATTTTGCCTCTCAGACTTTTGTCAAATAGTGGAGGAAGAAAAGGTATTTGACACTTTCAGTATAATAGAGACAAGTTTTTATTAAGTAAGGGAAACCACCAGAAGTATTTTCAAATGTTTGCATTATGCAGTCCAAAGATACGTCAGATTAGGCATAGTGCTTTTCCTTGCCAAAATATAGAGAAGATGCTTAATGTCCAGTCCAAGATGAATTCTTTAAAGTATCAGTTCAATGAAGGCAATTGTGTCATCCCAGGATACTCAAGCTTCTGGCAGATTTCAGTTCCTATTATGAAGGATGGTAGACTTTATATCCCTAGAGTCATATAAGTAATTTAAAGTGTGATAAAATTTGGACACACCTCCTATAGCTACAAAAAGATGTATTGTCTTTCTTTAAAGTGCGTGTTTCACCCTCTTTAATTGTATAAAAGTGGTTTTAATTTAGCAAATGTTAATCCTGTAAAAATGTAGGTTTTTCCACAATGCACAAATTCTTATAATGCTCAAATTTCTTAATGCTGTGGACCAACCTGATCAGTTGCCTTTGTAGATACCAGTCAGTTGATATTGCATGCTTACCTAGTATTTTTCTACTGTCAACATGTTTATCATCTTTCAAAGTATGGATTATCCAGATGGTAGTAATAATGCAGACTTACTTGTACTGTGTTTTTCATACCCATCTCTATCAATCATGGATGTGATGAGACTGATTATAAAGCACATCCCTGCCCTGGTATGGCTAGTGAATGAAACAAGTTCTAAAAATATGTTAGTCCTTTTAAACTCTGAACTCTGGTCTCTGTACAGGAATGAAATGTGGTAACTGTTTAGATTATTTATTTAATCACATGACCACCCTTACAGTTAAAAAATCAGTTAAATGTTTGTACTGCAAAATGCAACTGCTTGTTTTAGACTGCTGGGTTAGCTAGGTAAGCCAGTTGATTTGTTACCAAGTTGTTCTTAAGGTGCATTTTTTTTAGTTTGCATGTTCTATAATCATGTGCTACAGTTGCCTCACACATGCATTACTGTGAATGAATACAATTCTGAAACAAAGATGATATTGGTCTTCCATTTCCTTCAGGCCTTTCAGGAATTCCTTCTTAAGGGTGTCTTATCAACTAAGTAAGTCATCATAGCAGTGGTCTTGTAAGTTGACAGGTTTTAAAGTGACAGTAGCAATCTGCTCTCTATGCCCAGTTCCCATGAATGCAGTATCTGATGGATATTTTTCTTTTCCTGAGATGCACAGATCTCAGAGTTAGTATATATAAATAACAGGGGCATGGGGGGGGGGGGGGGTGACAGCCCCCATACTGATGGATACAACTGAGCTTTACCCTAGCATAAAAATGCGAGCCAGAAAATTGGTTGACTCATCTTACCAAAAATGGAAAGTGTTCAGGAAAACCTGACTTTGCATTTTTGTGTGGTCATGGAATAGGCTTGTGTGTGTATGTATATAAATATAAAGGGTCTATATCAGAAGAGCGAAACGTTCACAAGAACGAACGCTCAAACATCGAAAAAGCACAAACATCGAACTTGATATTGTGAGGGGCTGCACCCCCCCACACCCGCTGCTAAATATATATTCCAACTCCAAGGTCACACTACAGTGAAGAAAGGGCAAATATTCCTATCCTCATGGTACTGCGACCCCAGAAATAGCGTTTCGATGTCCAGCATTTACGATCGGAACTTTCACTCTTCTGATATAGACCCAAATATATATTATCTATATCTATATATAGCTATATGTATGTATATATTCTGTGAGGCATAAACTCCGATTCATTTGGTTCTTGTAGGGGCATGGTTGTTGTGACTGTTTATGAATGTATCATTGAAGTAGGTGGTAGCATTGTCTAGGGGCAGGGTTCTTGGAGGGGAGACCAGTCAGTGAGTCTTAGACTTTCATAGAAAGTTTGAGGGTTGAAGTGGGAGAGATTGAGTGTGTGTATGTAATAGTGCTGCTGCTGGAAAGGGTAGGGATGGTGGTCACTGAGGGGGTCAGGAAGGATTCCTGAGTTTGAGATAAGGTTGGGATGGGATGTAAGGATCCAGTCAATGATGGTGCCAGAGGATCCAGCTTTGTTTAGTCTGGTAGGGGAGTTTATAAGTTGGTTAATGTTGTAGAGACTGATATTTTGAGATGGGGTAGGTGAAGTTATTAAGGCCCAATTTATGTTGGTGTCACCTAGGATGTAGGTTTCATTTTCTATGTTGGAGGAAAATCAGGAGAGGATATCTTCTAGTATTGGGATGTTGTTACCAGGGGGTATATAGAGGGCTGCTATACATATGGATTTGTGACTGTTTAGTTTTAGTAGAGCTGTAGTAAGGTCAAAAGTTAGGGATAGGATTGGTGTAAGGAGTTATGTTGTAGGCAGAAGAGAAGAGTAAAGCTACACCTCCACCTTTTCTGTTAAATCTATCATCATGAATGATTTGGTAGCCAGGTGGCAGAATTTTGTTGTTCTTTATAGTGGGTTTAAGCCAAATCTCTGATATGGCAGCTATGTCAGGAAGGTTATGGTGAAGCCAGGTGTGGAGGTTTGGGATTTTATTATTTAGGCTTTGGGTGTTGAAAGTGGCTAGACGTATAGATTTAGATTTAGGGGTGTGAGTGCGTGTGCATGGGGAGCAGGGAGTAGAAGCTGGAGGTGTGGGCCCAGGGTTAGGGTGAATGTCACCAGATAGTGACAGAGTAATTTGATGCAGGATAAGAGTGAGATGGTTTAGTGTGATAGTGGAGAATGAGAGTAGGAGTGGGAAAGATTTAGTGACGTGTGGATG